>NW_006263452.1:367231-372722 GCF_000469605.1 Apis dorsata
CCTGCCCTTAATAAATTCGTCCCTCGAGATATTACACTGGAACACGCTACCGACATTTATATTCATCCGCTTCCTTCGCCTTCCTTCTCAAGAACGTTTCTTTTCCTATCCCTAACGCGCTTCCCTTATTTATATCGACATCATTTCATGCATTGTTAATTCCACACGTACGCGTATATCTTGTATCAGCGCGTCAATTATCGTCTTACATCACGACTCTCTTTCCTCGATGATCGCATCCTCGAGTATCGTGTAACAGGATCTTCAGGGGGTTCGTCCTCCCCTGAAAACGAAAACGACGTCTCCATCCACGGAGAAGGAACAATGGCAATTTTTCCCAGTTTCTTGGGCGGATGGAACGACTAGAAGCTAGACAAGTTGGTGGACAAAGAGAAGCAATTTCACGAGCGGCTGTCGCAGGAAATTCGAGCGAACCTTTTCCATGCTCCTTTTCTCTCGTCTGTTTTCACGCCAAAGTTTACTTGTTGCGTGGATTTTATTCGCGACAAATCATCCTCCGCGACTCTCCGGCCTCCGTGGAGCGATAATTAACGAACGGGTGCATTAATTAACGCGACAACCGGTCGCCTGTTCGAGGGGATGAAGGAGGGGAGGATTTTATCGTAGAAACATCTCGATTATTTGTTTTATTTAAATTTTATACCTTTCATCCCTTTGCTCGATCGTATCGTTGGGAGAATTGGTCGTGGAATTCGCGTGGATAATCGAAGAAAAAAAATTGGAACCAACCTCAGCGTCATAGCTGAGAGTGTGTACATCGGTAGCGAATGCACCCCCGGTGTTTGGTATGCATGGCGGCACGAGAAGATTTCACTGCGCGTGGAAAGAATACAGGCCCTTTTAAGATTTGTAAAGCGAGTGTTGGAGTTGTTGTCGTCCTTAAGAAAATCGGATTTAAACTCGAGGTTTGTCGTTCTTCTATCTATCGTTCGAACAAATTACGATGAAAAGTTTCCCTCCGATCCCTTTAATAACTTGTCGATCCTTGATGCAATAAAATTCAACTTCCTTAAATTCATCGGATATTTCTCGCGACGTCGAATTAACGCAACCCTTTAAACCATAAATTTTAACCGTAAATGATGTAAATCTAACGATATCCAAAGAATTTCGTGTTCATTCGGAAAGGGTTAAAGGATTACAGAATCATCGATGCGTGAAAGCGGTCTTCCCTCCGCTTTTTTAACACCAATCCAATCGATAGTGTAATTAACCGTGGTGGGCTCGGGAAGAAGCGTGGCCAGAACGAAAGTGACGCGAGGCGTCCGGCCGTGATTCATCGCGAGCGACTCGAACAAGGCAAGATAAAAACGTTCTCCATTAGCGCGTATCCCGGTGGAGGTAAATACGCGGAGGCCGTGGATTTATCGCTTTCATAAAATTCCCGTGGCCTGGGTCAAGAGTTAATTTCCCGGAGCATTGACAAAAACGTAACTCCAACTCCCGAGGCCATGGTTTTTCGAGCCGGGATTGTGGTCGTCGAGGTTTGTCTCACGGAAAGGCGGAAACGGAAACTCGTCTTCGAAATATAAGAGAGAGAGACAGAGAGGAGAAGCTTTTTCCCGCCCTTATCGCGGACAGTTTTTGACTTCACCGCTGATGAACTTGAGATCCTTTGAGAGATCGGTTCGTTTGACGGAGATAAGTCAGGATTATACAGTGAATACTCTGCACTTATAATTTATTCGAATACGTGATTTATTAACTTGGAAATACGGTCCTTCCTTTATCTTCGAATAAGAGCTTGGAGTTATCGTTAGGGTTAAGTTCTTCCTCCAGTGGCATCTTCGAATTTATTCGACCTCTTATCTGCCCCCGTTTATCAAATTGTTGCGAGATCGTGAGTGATAAAAGGATAAAACTATATATCAAGTTCCCACTTTATGAAGAATTTTAAGCATTTAATAAAATGGAGGGAGAAAGAGAGAGAGAGAGAGAAAAAGGAGAAATATGCACCGATAATATCCCCCTTTTTCTTTACGCCACGGTCTCTTTCATAAAACTTTCGATACGAGATTTTAATTTCGCGCCGTTTTACTTTTATACTGTCTTCGCATCCTTGAAATCCCTCGTATCCCGCGTTCCTTCGAAATTCAATAACGAAGCCTCCCCCTTGCCTTCCTCCTCCCTTGTGGCCCCTCCGATAAATAATTTCCGCGGAGGAGCCGAGGCCACGGGGATCGGGAGTCGGTGTCACTCGGCTCCGAAAAGTCTGGCGGCGTGTCGCTTACGATAAATATTTGCCTCGAGTCAGCATCCATCGAACTCTCCCTCCCTCCCTCCCTCCCCCAGATTAATTCCCGAACGAGGAGGTGGCGTGGATTTTCGTGGGATGATATTGCAACGGGTGGCCGCGGATCGATCGGGTCGTCGACCCTGCGGAACCAGACCCCGCCGACTCCGTTTTTCCTGTTTACCCTGTTCACTCGGTGAAAACTCGCGAAAGAAGGGGTGGCGGCCGACTCGAAGCAAGAGGAATTTCAGGGAAAGGAACACCCGGCCGTTGCGCGTCATCATGGGCAGATGCTCACTGTGCAGCCTCACGCCCCGGCACAATGGGTCGGCGGAACGCGAGACGAAAATAATGGTGGTTTTAAACCTATGAACCGATTCAATACGCCCGGTCCCACCTTCGTCCCTTCCCTCCACCTCCCATGTATTCTTCGTCGTGCCACACTTTTACCTCCATTTATCTCGCCGCGCATCCGTCCCCGTTTCTTGTCTCGCCGCTCAACCGCGTATCAGTGTCCATCTTTCTTTATCCGCGCATCTATCTCCCCCCTTCTACCCCCTCCTTGCTTCCGCGCGGTCTTATTGTGCCGCTCTTTTCTCCGAAATCTTTTCGAGCTCGGAGATTCGAATAAAAAATCTTGGAGCCCCGCGGATCGATCTTACGTTTACGCGTTCGATTCGGTGCGAATGTGTGGTGAAAAAAGTTGACAAGAAGGGATGCAGGAAGATGTATTTTTCGAGATAGTTATATACTGAAAGATAGAAAATTTGGAATGCTTGAAATTGAAATGCGTGAAATGAAATGGATCTTTGATAAATCGTTAATGAAGATTATTTATATTCTCCGAAGTTGGAAGTTGCTATAAATCGATTTTCATTAAAATGGTGAATCACTGTATTTTTTGCAAAATCGAAAAACTGGGGAGGAACCTTTTTTCGAGATTCAAGGTTGGACGGATAAGGTGGAGGGAAGCGATCTCTTGGATCACTCTCAGGAGACACACGCTGGAATCCTTACACACCGTCCGTCGGAAGGAGGAAGAAATAGGGTGTGACAGAGAGAGGGGGACGCCATTGTGCTAATCCCGGGTTACGTCTGCCGATCTACAATTGTGTCAAGTTTACGGTCGAGCGCGATTCCATTCGGCCGGCGTATCCAACGTACGTGGATCTCTACGTCGTATCCGCAAGCGCGAGGTGAACAGAGATGGGAGGAAGGGCAGGGGAGGAGGGGACGCGGTCGGTTCCCTATCAAAGAAGGAATTACAGGGGAACTAGTTTTCTATTATGAGCTCTCTTCCCAGACGCTTCCTTACGTAAGGTTGGGCAAGGAGGATGATTCCATTATAAGTTCCAGGTCGCGTTGCCTTTCCAGAAGAGGAAGAAGAAGAAGAAGAAGAAGCTTCCTCTTTATCTCCTGTTTCGTCTTTGTCGAACATCTCGAATTTCAATTATTTTTTTCCGCTCGATCCAGATTTGGATAATACCTGCAATTTTTTCGAAACTCTCTCTTGCGATTTTGATTTCTATCTTCGTTCAGAAGGAATAAATCGGCTAGAGGGGACGACATTTCGACATTTCGAGTGTAACATACACGTATAAAAGCTTCTGCTTTCCTCTCTCGTCGCCTTCGTTTTCGGCCGCGTTCCTAAAAGCGCACGATCTTAATCGAACCGGGAAGAGAGGAAGAGAGAGAATCGAAGTCTAGAACCAGGGGTTAGGAAACTTGGTGAAAGTTCACAAGTCGACGTTTATGCGTTGGGTGCGTGGAGGTTTCGATGAGTAATGGAGGGGCAATGGTTAATCATTTCACGCAACCGACGATTATCTGCCGGGCGGATAGATAAGCGCGCTTAAGATTGATCGAGCATGTCGTCAGGACGACCCACGAAGAAAGAAATCAATTAAATCCTTTATATCAGCCCCTCCCTTTCGAACGGTCATAATATCACCCATACCGACGTAAAAACTCGACGATTTATCTTCCTGGACGAGAAAGAGAGAGAGAGTATCTCCTTAATATTTCCGCCGATTAACGGACAAGCGTTGCATTTAGATCCACCGTAAACGAAAACGATATCTGGTCCCGTGGAACGATTACGAAGTCGTTAAACAAAAATCCTCCCCCTCCCCTTTAATTACTTTAATCACCCACGCAACTTGTTAACATCCTCGTGGAGAAAATCTGTCGCGTGGCCTCCCTTTTCCAAAAACGTGAAACGAGAAGAAACGAGAAGGGATGAGGGGGAAAAACGCGTGCAAACGCGTGCACCACTACCTCTTCGCAGATAGTTCCTTTCGTAGGTACGTAGCGGAGGCTAACTACCTATCTCGACCGCTTCCTGCTCACGGAGAAACACCATGAATTTTAACGCGGATGATAATATCGCGGGCGTGGAGGGGCGCCAAGTTACGGACCCGTGTCAACGGGCGAGAAAGCGTAACGCGACGAGGCGTGTGGACGGCGCGTTACCCTATAAGAGGAACGTTGGAATTTCGGGACGAAATTACACCGGGGTGATTTAAAAGCGCGGGCAACGCGTATCGCGGCACGTGCACCATATATATATATATATATAGAGAGAGAGAGAGATTCATCGTCGGTTATGGATCGTCGGCCGAACCAACAAATATTCGGAGTATCTCTTTTCCTGCGAGAGAACGCGGCCAGACGAGACGTGACCGAGATAACGAAACGAGCCCTTCCTCTCCCGTTACTTGCTTGTGCAACGAGACTCGTGGCCGTTTTCAACGAGATCTCGAAAAGAGCAACGCGTGGCGAAACTTTTCCCCGTATGTGTGTGTGTATATATATATATATATATATTTTTCCACGCGGAGGGTGGAGGGCGGCGTTATCCCCGTTTCGAGTATATCTTCTTTTATACGATGGGTGCGGCGTGTACGTACGGTGGTATGGATCTGGGATACGCGTGTCGTGTCGAGGAGAAGAAGAAATATTTATTAGACGGTCCGCGCATTGAATTCCTTAGGAGGCTGGTTTTGCCCTCCGTCGAAGAGGCGGGGTTTAACCAACCGTGAACGATAGTGGATTTTTACGATTATTTATCGTTATTACCGGATACACGTGTGCTCATCCCGTCCCGGCCCGGGATTCGATGGAATTCCCGATCGTAAAATCGTGAGCGTGGAATCGTGGCCGCCGTATGAATTGATAGACGCGTCGCTGGCTTCGGACGCCTCTTCCTCCATCTTCTTCGACCGGTTCTGTTCTCCG
>NW_006263452.1:372990-375016 GCF_000469605.1 Apis dorsata
AGGAATGGAGATTTGGTGTTTGATGTCTCTGTCCGGGTTTGGTATAACGCGGTGATCGTGAAAGGATCGTAAAAGTGGAATCCTTGCAAAAATTCGATAATTGCTTGCTCGAGGAACGAGCGAGCGGCGATTTTTTAAAAAAATTCACTTTCTCGATCCCGCGCGATCGGGAAGATCCGATCGATTGCGACCTAATTCGCGGGAAAAAAATCGGGAATGGTTTACGAGAATAGTATTTGGACCTCGTAACGTTAATCCGGCGGAAGGACGTAGAAACGCGAAAAAAAGGAGGAAAGGAGGGGAGGAATTGATGGCGAAATTTGGAAATTTCAAGGCAGCTCGACGCTGCAACGCGGCCAGCAGCATTTATCTGGCTAACCGCCGCGTGCCTGTCGCTCGGAATTGCGATCCGTGTCCCATTGTACTTAAATAGTTCGAAATGTCGACGGTCGATTTAATTTCGGGTTACTACGGCAAACTATTTCCATTTGCCAGAATTTATATCCGCCGTTTTGAGCCGGAACGGCCGCCGCTCCCTCCCCCCCTAATTGCGAATCGCGAAAAAAAATACAAGCACCGTCGAATCGCCAACGGGCATAATCCCTGGCTGAATCGGTACGCGGCCCGTTACCGCTAATAAGAGGCCACTATATTATTTCTCGTTTATCCCCCCGCCCCTCCCCTCCTCCCTTCCTCCCCGCGCTTTAATTAATCGCAATTACGTTTGATTAAATATCCTGTCGCGGGACAACCGATAATTGTAACAACGCGACCGAGCCGAATGTTCGAGGTACCGCCTCTCCCTATCTGCTAGTTCGTTAGAGTCGACCGGTTTAATATTTTTCGCCAGTTTTCCACGCTATAATTCGACCAACAATTACTCGCTAATGAAACGCGTTCCACCGTGACCGGAGAACAAACCGGAGGGGACCGGGACCTGGGGCGCGAAATAATAGAAAAATCGCGTCGCCACCGGAAACGTCACAATAATGCTTGTCAATCGATCGGTCGCGATAATGCAGCCATTCGTCCACCGCTCGTGCACAAATCCTGCCCTCGATCATTCTCATTTCTTTCTCCCCCGAAATTTCGAATTCTCCTCAAATTCGCTCCCTCGATAATTCGATTCATTATCATTTATTTAATAAATCATTATTGAGTAAATTCGAGCCGCTATTTTAGAAAAAAAGAAAGGAAGAGAAGAAGTTTTCGAGAACGGAGTCTAATATCAACGAGGATAATACGGAGGATAATACGTAGGATAATATGGAGACACGTGCGAATTAGGCGGTGATCCGCCTATTCGAAGAGAAACGTAAAAAATGTGGCCACGTGGCCGTAATCGTTCCCGTACACGTGGCCGCCAATTCAAATTGGAAAATCATGATCGAAAGTTTCTTAACTCGACCGCCATCTGGCCTCTGCTTGTGTCGAGCACGCCTACGAACAAAGGCGATGAAAATTGGTGAAATTGTCTCGGAAAGTTGGGGCAAAAAGCATTCGATTCTTTGAAAAATATTTCGAAGGATGGAAAGAGGCAAGAAGCGAGAGGGTGGTGAAGAGGCCTACTAAGGTGGAACGGAGCAGCAGGTGCTTGAAGGGCGATCACGATGTGGTACAGCTGCTTTCGGCCGGCAATTTCTTTCGCCTTCTCCCGGCCCAGAAAATGATTGGTCGCGCCTTGCATCGGTTATGCGCTTTTTACCGGGGCGGCCCCTCGCGCGGAGGCCAATAATTTAAAGCCTGCCTCCCGTGGCCCGGGGGGGGATTTCTCGGAAGGAGAAATTCTGAACCGGCGGGAGGAATACTCGTCCCTTCGAAAAGTTACGTGGAATTGGCGTGGAAAGTCGGGGAACTGGGATGAAAGCAGCGGAGGCAGTGTGCCATTCTTGGAAGGGAAGGGATACTCTCCTCTCCCGCAACTCGAGAAGGAATTTGCGAGGAAAAGTGGGACGGAAGGCAAGGCAACGTTACCCTTCCTCTCTCTCTCTCTCTCTCTCTCTCTCTCTCTCTCTCTCTCTCTCTC
>NW_006263452.1:375038-377958 GCF_000469605.1 Apis dorsata
TTCCCGTTTCTTTCGTTCTGTGACGCGTCCTCTCGAGCGTAATTAAGTAAGAAGGGTCGTCCCTGAGGAATGTGTTCCCCGAACAAAACGCGATTCGACACGGAGAGCGAAGCTGTTTCGAACAGGGAGGGGAGAGGAAGGCTTCGTCATCGTGAGCCACGGTATAACGACGCGATTAATTTTTTTTACCCTCACCCTCGAGGGCGATTAAACGGAGGATGCAACAAAGTAATAAAGCCTCCTCTTCTCTTCTATATATATATATGTACACACACACACACATGTATCTATCGAATAAAGCGAGAAACTCTGTCGTTCGTGCAACGCGAATCGGTAAAAATTGGGCGGGTAAAAAGAAGGGGAGGGAGGGAAAAAAGTTAATTCCGTTGGTTCCGCGGGTCGAACTTGAAAGCAACCGGTCAAAAACGTTTTCGAACGAACGGGGGAGAGGAGAAAGGAGAGAAGGGAGAGGAAGGGGGGGATCGTTCGCACGCTAAAAGTTACGCGGGATAAATTCGAACGATTTGGTGGGGGCCAATAAAAAGAGCCCGATAAAACATCTGCGCGGGGGGAGGCAGAGGGGAAGCAGGGTGTTAGCTCGATAAATTTCCAGCCCCCTCCCCTCCCCCATTGCCCTCGATATATCCTTTTCGTACATCGAACTTGCACATTTATACCGGATAATCGAGTCTCCTCCTCTCCTATCTACGTATTCCCTGGGAATTGTACAAGGAAAAATTCTTCGTCTGCTCTTACGTTTCCCTCCTTCTCTTCTTTTCTCTTCGCCTGTATCGGCGAAGAGAAACTGTAAATCGCCTGTAAAGGATTTTCATCGGCGTTGCCCATCTCTCTCGATTGAAATGAAGTCCTGGATACTGTAATTGCGATCGGATAAACAATATCGATCTACCTCCTCTTCCGAATCTTCCTTGCTTTCCTACCTCTCTCTCTGTCTCTCTTTCTCTCCATTCCTTCCATTCTTCGAAACCTCGTTTCTCCTTGTCCTTTCCACCCCTCTCCCAAGCTCGTTCCATCCCTCTCGCGACGTGGCCGAACGGAATTCGATCGTAAAGGTCAAAACGACTGTCTCTGATTGATTTACCCACGGTCAATACACGATGAGGAATTGTTTGAGAGAGCAGCGGCCATCCAATTCTCGTATCGTGATGGAGAGAGAGAGAGACAGAGAGAGAGAGAGAGAGAGGTTTCTTCTCCCGTACGGAACGGTANCGCTGCCGCTATATCCGTTCTATAGCCTCGGAATAACCCCTTCAATCGTTCCACTACGAACGCGATTTTCTCCTCTGCCCCCGTCTCCTCGATTCGAGCCATTCGCTGCACCGAGAAACGCGATCCAACTTCCCTCGTTTCCGCACAGGTGTTCTTATTATCCTCCTCTTTTCTCGTTTTTAACTATTTATGCAACCGCGAACGAGCTACACCGCGATATAATGCAGTTTACGACCTCTATCCCGCTTCTTTTTTCTTGTTACGGTGTTAGAGAATCAGAGCATCGATCCTTTACTTGTTAATTTTATACCTCGTTGGAGGTGGAGGTTTATACGAAAACAATATTGCGTGGAATATCTTGGTCGTGAAGCTTTCAATAAGGATAAGAACGGTGGTGGATTCAAGCTACCTTTCTCAAAAGTCATTAAGCTCGCGATGCAGCTTTAAGCCTGCACAATCGTCTTAACCCATTTTCGTCGTTTATATGCAGCGTGGTTGCTGCTCGAACGTAGGAGCTCCAACGCTCCTCACCCTGTTCGGAGGAGTGTAACACCCTCGAATATAAACGAAGCGATAAAATATTATCAGAGGGAGGGAGAGGGATTCCGTGGATCGCGGCCAGAAAGGGATAAACCAACGGATTCTCCTCTGTCATTTTTGTTTGTCGTTCGTTTGTTATCTGTCGATTCGCTTGCCACCCCTTGGTGGTGGCGCCCGCTATCAGCCGCGCCGCTTGGTCCAGCGCTATTATTGCTGTACCGCGAATTCGTTGTTGTTTTTCCTTCTCTCTCTCTCTCCCTCTCTCCCCTATATAGATATTTTCCCTATCCCCTCCCCAGATTCAGACACGCTAGATTTTTCGCGGTCGCGAGATTTATTCGAAGAGTCGCGCGAAAGCTTTGACGCGTCTGCGTATGATGGACGGGAATTTCCGTTCGGCGGCCGAACGATACCGGTGAAAAATTGCTCGAGGAACGCGGAGGCTGTAATCCCCGCGATTTTTATTCCGTTCCCTTTTGTTTCTACGCGCCCGCGTGAATCCGCGTATACGCGTCCATGTACAACGTACACCGCCATTTTTTTTTTTTTTCAGAGATTCGAGTTATATCGTAGCGAAAGCACGCTCGATGTGATTGCAAAAGTTTTCGACCCGTTCGAGTGTTTCGTATTATTTATCCAATTTCTGATCTTTTACGGGCGTATAATATTAATAAACCTCGAATCGAGGTAGAAAGGGTGGGTAAATATTTATGAGCAAGGGGGTTCCGAGTTTCACGCCAAATCGACCGCGATAAATACAATTCCTTCCTTACCAGGGACAAAAGTTTCGTTAAACCTTCTCTACTTCGACCCAATTAACCGGAGTAATGGAGCTTCGAATCGCCTTCCCCCCCTCTTGGCAACCTCCGACAAGAATATCTTTTCGATCGAATCGTCGAGGATGGAATCGTCGTTCCCCCCCCCCCCACCTATGGGGGGATGGATGAACGTGTTTTCAAGAGAAGAAGTTTCGACGAGGCAATGCGTTTCCACGAGGCTGACTCTCGCCGAGACAGTAATTATTTGGCCGTGCCCGATGAAGGGAAACGGTGGAAACTTTTCTTACCGCCATTCCTGCATTCGGGGGAAAAGTTAGGGGCGGAAGTTGCGCATAATACCGGCAGCTTGAAAAGTATGGCGGGCGGGGGAG
>NW_006263452.1:377991-381048 GCF_000469605.1 Apis dorsata
AGGTTGTTGACGGGCGCACGAACACGCGTTTCGTGGCGTATACGTGCACGTGGGTGTGCAGAAGGGTGGAAGAGGAAGGGAGGAGGATCGGTTGAGTGCACTTTCCAAGTAGTTGGCGAAATGCGACTGGGGAGAAGGTGGCTGCGATAACGGAAATCGTGACATACGCCATTTTCCCTCCGCTCGTCTCCGATCGGGCGTCGTTCTACTTATCGAATCCGAACCAATCGACTGCAGTTTCACCCCTACGCTCTGTGCACGTGGATTGAACGTAAAGGGAGTAGGGGGAGGGCGGAGGAGGATCGTGGCCGTTCGATTCTTCGCCTATTCGGGATAATATTGGTCCAGGATCCGTGCGAACTCGGTTTAATTAAAATCCGTTATTTTAGACGGCGAATTAACATCGATTATCCTCGATCTTGTGTTTGTACTTGGATAGGTGGAAAATGTGAAGTTTATTCGTTTATTTATATCTATTTACGATTATTATACCGGAGAAAATATGTCAATTTTCAACCGTCAGATTTCTAATTGTTCAGAGTTTAAATTTTTAATATGAATATGCATAAAAATCTATGGATACTCGATATTCTACGATGATACGTTGGCTTTATTTTGCATAATATTAATGGGAGAAAGAGAGTGTTATTTATAGGGGATGTTTCTTTCAAAGATAAATACAACAATTTATGTTTGGAAAGTTAGGATCGATGCTTGGAAACTAGGCATCCCTCTATTTCTTTCGCCTCGTTTGAGAATTTCCAACTTTCGGGATATATTCCTCATGCGTGGCAAATACGACATCGTCCTCCACGAGTGGCGGGGATCGAATCCAGAAGGATCTATAAGCGACAAAAAGCGAGCGTGTCCCTCCCCCTCGGCTCCAAGTTTCCGATTACTTCGTAAGCCTCAATCCAAGTTGGCCCATCGCGAATTACGTCGTTTCTTTTTAAAATCTTTTCCCCGATCGTCGACGAGATGGGGGGAGGGAAGGGAACGATTGATCCACGTCGAGTTTCACGATCGACTTCTTCTTTCCTTCTCACGCGGGAAGGAAAAATATCGTTGCATCCTTTCTCTCAATCTGTTCTTAACTCCGACGCAAAATCGCATTCAAGACCATAATTCGAGTCGTAAATGGATCCTTATTCTTAATTCTAACAAAAATCGCATTCAAGATCATAATCATTTTATAAAGAGAATTATCGAAGAGAGTTATAGAATCAAAAATACACGAGCGAGTGAAAATAAGAGAAAGAGAGAGACGTGAAATGTCTCTGAGGAGGAGATAAGAGACAAGGAGAGACAGGTGGAAGGGTGAGGAGAGACGGTTCAAAGAGATAAAGAGGGAAGTTAGAGCGGCAAAGAGAGAAAAAAGGAAGGACGCGGCGAAGGAGCGAGGTGTGGGATGAGATCGTGGTGTCAAAGGAAGAAAAGAACAACCAAGAAGGGAGATTCACGGTCTGCATGGGGTGCGAGGGACACAGAGGAGGAAAAAAAAATAGTCCAAAAGAGGGGGAGAGAGAGAGAGACGAGCGAGACGCGTCAGGTGAGGCGGAAAATCCGGTAGCAGTTTTCAGGGATAGATCCAAGGTTTCCAGATCCGAGGTTTCGACGAGGGTCGAGGAAGAGGGTAGGTGGCGAACGAGCACAAAGCCGTGCGCCAGGAGCTGCGAATGGGGTGGGAAAGGTAAAGAGTGCTCGAAAAAATTTATCGAGCGCAGCACTTAACTCCCGCCGCGTTTTAAAACAGTCCGACGGCGCCGTTTCAAAACACTTTCCCTCCAAGTCGTGCCGGTCCCGTGGCAAACGGAAAGGGGTGGAAAGGACGAAAACGGGCAAACATACTTATCGCTCGTTCGACAATCGAACCATTTCCTTCGGGAAAAGACTCGTCCCGAGATTTCCGAGTGTTTCCATCGGCCGCGTTTAATCATAATCGGAGGGGGATGAAGTCGAATAATCGAAGGATAACACCTCTAGAGATCTGTTCTATTCTCTTAGACACTGAAACGTTTCGTTTAATTTTAATTGATTGGCACGCTTCGTTTCGGCGAGATTCGAGATGATATATCCTCGTGTTTAATGTTCGTGAGAAGATAATACTTGTAAAATAATTCTATTCGATTTTTGGAAAAAATTATCGCGGTTATATATATCTGTAATTATTTACACTTTTATCAGAAAAGAAACGATAAATTATATTCGTGTTTCGAAGAAACAAAATTACGAAACTGTTAGAATTATTTATAATGTGGAAAATTTACCATTCTTTTTTCACTGCAAAACTGCAAAATACTATAATCATTCATATCAAACGATTTCTGATACCCTTATCCATCTTAAAAATCCAAATTAACAAATTGAAAAAATCATTCATCGATAAATCATGTATACAAATATTCGTATAATTCAAAACCGATCCGATCATCGATATAACGGAACGATTATTCCCTCTGCCGAGTTTCGAGTTACTGAAATTGCTGCGAAAGGGGCGAGACGTGGGAAATATTTTGCGGATTATTTCCAGGTTAATATGTAATTTCTCGACGTTTCACGGAAAGACAGACCTTTTACTTTTACCTCGACGCTCGTGAAACGCGGAACAGCTTGTCCATCCATTCCGCTTCCGGCGACGAGCTCATACATACGAGGCATTCATAAATGCGCCCTCCGTTCGTGTTCACTTCAAGAGTCGAAGTTGCGTGGATTTAAATAAATTTCCTCTTCGATACAAACGGATAAACGCCATAAGGATACGAAGATCGTTATTTCTGAACGCTTTAATAAACGCTCGAAGAAGTTTAAATCTTCAAATAGACGATTTAATATAGGCTTTTTAATATAGATTTTGGAACACTCTCTGTTTTTAATAAAACGATATAATAAATTCCGAATTTTACTATTTGGCTCAAAATTCTTACACAGTCATTGTCACTTCATTTACGATAATACATCTTGCCAACGTATTCCCAAAGTAAAGTCACAAGGATTTTCATGTCGAGATCGAGAACCCCAAGAGCGGGTTAACCATGCAAAAAAAAAAAAAAAAGGAAA
>NW_006263452.1:381295-383039 GCF_000469605.1 Apis dorsata
GCCGTGAAAAAATATAAAAGGAGGGATAGATCCATCCATCCATCGCGCTTTCGAGACCGCCGTACCCATGTACGTCACCGTGTCGGGCCAGGCGATAAATCCCGTGGCTCGTTCGCGGCGAGGAAAGGGCTCTTACGTTGCGTCGGATAGCTCAATTCGTATCAGGATCGCACGGTGAACGAGGAATCGAGGGGGGAGGCGAAGGGAGAGGAGAGCGTGCCGCGCGATGTCAATTTTTCCACGGATCCCACCACGGGGGAAAAAGCGAAAATTTGTGGGAATACCGAACACTCTGCTCTACTCCCTTTCTTCCCCATTATTTCTCTCCGTTTCTCCGCGATTCCACACCTCGACACCTCTATGCACGCCTTCCGTGCGATCGTAAAATGGCGCGCGACGATTCATTTTTCAAAAGTTTCTCGAAAAAGGAGATCGCTCTTGGATTAACACATTGATCGCTGCGAGTATTTTTTCTCTGCCGAGAAACGATTCTGTTCAAGTGGACAAGTGTTTAAAGTTATGTAGGAAGGAAATTGGACGATCAGATTCGAGAGATCGGTGGCAACTCTATCTCGGAGAGAGAGACTGGATCAAGGGTGTAATGCAGTCTGGACTTAGCCAGGGCATAATTCAACGGTGTACAAGCCCTGCGTGGATCTAATCCAGTTTATCATAGGCTAACTCGGATCCGCTCTACGCTTAAGCGGGGGGAGGAGAGCCCGTAACTCCAGTTTCACCCCGATAGTAGTTTCGAGTGACTACTTTGATCGGTTAACCCTCGAGTCGTTGACAGTCTCTCCTTTTCCAAGGCGAATCGTTCGGAAACGGGGAGGGAAGAATATTCGAACCTTCTTCGAGGTCGAGATTCGATTAAAAAGGAGGGAATTTTAGCCAGTTACAGTGGGTCGATATTCTTGTTAACGAAGAGGATTCACTCTGTTTTGTTTTATTCTCATTATCCTCGTACGTATCGAAAAGCGGAAAATTATTGCGTGTATATCGTTCTACGATGAAAAGGAAAAACTATATCGATATATATATCTCTTTTTTTCTGTATCTTTATTGGATTTCATCGAAAGTTTCTAGGCCACGTGGTAACGCGAAAGGCAATTATACGCAGAGCCTCGTTGTTCAACGAAGCGTTTCAATCCTATAAGAGGTCATTCTTCGATTAACCGTTATTATATTTTATATCGCTTGGAGCAAAACGCGAAAACGTTAGCTCGAAGTATGATCGCGTCCAAGAAACGTCGCATGCGAAATTTATATTCCATTTTTTTCTTTTTAAGAAAAGACACGTGGCAGGTATCGTGCAATGAACGTTTCGTACAGAAGAGAATCGTATTTTTCTCTTTCTCTCTCTCTCTCTTTTTTTCCCTTTCTCTCTGCTGGTTGTCGTCGAAATTGGAGTGCAAAGGTCCGTGCAGATGGCCGTTCGCGATAAGAAAAATTTTGCACGAATTTACCGATATTGGCCGATCGTTATCGACGCTCCACCGTTTCCTGTCCAAATGGGAAAAATCGTGTTCCCTTTTTTTTTTTTTTATTTCTTTTTTCCCCTTCTTTTTTCCGCAATAGAAAAAGAGAAAGAGAGAAAAGTTTCAATATTTCAGCAGCTTAGATAAAAATGTCTCGATATTTTAGATCCTGTTCCGCTGTTTCGTTCTCTCTAATTCCTTTCTGTTTTTCTTCTTCCATTCGAATATTGAAAAATGTAACGGGGGATACGTTTTTTTTTTTTTTT
>NW_006263452.1:383118-384626 GCF_000469605.1 Apis dorsata
ATTACACACGACAAGATCCGGATTGTAACCGGGAATATTGCGAAATTCGCGTTAGCAGATAACACGCAGGAACTTATTACCATTACCAAAGGGAATAGGAACTTACGGCGGAACTGTTCTCCCAATTACCGGCGTTACCAACATTGGAAGAAACTGGCGGCGGCCATCATGGTTGCTCCAGTTTCGATATCCGTTTGTATCGAATTGTGTCGAAACATGTTTGCGCGTATATTTCGCGCGCCTAATCTATCACGAGTTTTCTCATCCCGCGTTTTCATATGAAAATGCGACGAAGAAAATTTCGAATATTTCGTGGATCGATTTCGAAAAATTGGAAAAATTCGATTATATTCCTCGCGTGGACGATATTACCCAGTAGTGAATCGTAGACGGAAAAAATTGGAGAGAAGGAAGGGAAGAAAAGCGGAGGAGGGAAAAGTTGGAAGAGAAATGAAAATGAAAAGGGAGTGTGGGGGAAAGTGTGGGGGCGTAGCGGATAACCGAACGACAAATCGAAACGGTGCATTCGTTAGCATGAAAAGTGGTCTTACATTGTGCTCGGTCCAATGGAGAGAGCGCGGCCGGGGATCGTCGCAAATGGCCGAATCGAAAACGGAGGACGGATGGAACGAGGGTTGCACAGGTCGTCGTTCCTATGCGTCATTTCACTTGGCTCCCGATCCCAAGCCCAAAATTTCCATGCCTCGCGTTCTATTTCGCTTGTTTTATCCTCCCCCTTTTTTCCCTTTTTTCACCCTTTTCGCGCAATTACAAATAGAAATTCCTCCCACGCGGGTGGTGGACGCGTGGGCGTATCAAACGGAGGACGATTCGGTGCAACGACCATCGATTCCGAATAATTCCACGTCCCGTTTTTGTTTCGCTCCGTTGCCGAACCGAAGAGAGGAGAGAAAAATCTTCTCTGTCGCTCGTTACGATCGCGATCCTCCCCATTTCCGCGGATATACCATATTCTTTTTCCTTTTTCGGGCCTCCGCTCGTCCGGTCGAAAGGAAATCGAGCCGCGTCTGGCCAAACGTGCTCTCTGCTCTCTATTCTCTTTCTCTCTCTCTCTCTTTCGAACGAATAACCGCGTAACCGGTCGATTCTTCCCCCCTTTCGCCGTTTGTATCTCCACGCTTTTTGAAGATTTATCCCGAACGAGACGATCTCTCCATTGGCGGAAGATTAAGCAACGGAATAAAGCGAGTCTAAATAACGCGAGATGGTATTAACCGGAAACTCGAGCATCCTTCTTCCTATCTTCTATCCACGATTCGAAATTCGATCGGTGGGAAATAAAAAAAGATGGGATTCCATGGAAACTGGAACACTGGCTAACGTCGTTTAATCGTCGTTTCCCTCCCCCTTGTCTCACGTTCGTGCTCGAAAGTAGGATCGCGTCGAATTCGAGTACGGAGAAGGGAATTAACGCGCGTCGTGGCGAGGCGAGGAGCGTTTTCTCACCCCAAGGGCCGGCCATTTTTCCACCCGTGGCTCGTTATCGA
>NW_006263452.1:384728-392186 GCF_000469605.1 Apis dorsata
GCTGATTCTTTTAGGCCGGCCAAAAACCGCGCCAGTTCACAGCCTATCCCCGGCGATTTATCCTCGTTTCCTCGGCGATCGATCGGTCGATCGTTACCAATTTCGACGCGAGTCTTGTCAATGGAAAATGGAATTTTTCTTTTTTTCTTTTTTTTTTTCGCGACACAAGAACTCGATTAGAGACACTGGAATTTTTATTCGGGTTTCTAATTCTCTTTTTTTTTTTTTTTTTTCATGTGTGTGTGGCTGCATCGGTTAGTCAATCGAGTCGCGTAATTCTCTGTCGTTACAGAATTTCTTTCTTCTCTCCCTTTTGTAAATTAAAGAGGATGAATTCGATTTCTTGTTTATTTTTGTTTTCGCAAAAAAGTTGCAAGGAAAACGTTGAATTAAATTTCTCTTACTTTTTTTCTTCTCGGGATCGTAGAGAGAAAGAGAGAGAGCGTCGTAAAGGAGGAAAAATCGATCGATAGGTGGTCGCCAGATCTTCTCTCGAATCTTCCCCTCCGCCTCGATTGCTCTAACTAATTGAACCAGTCCGCCCCTAGAGCTCTCCTCTTCCACCAGTCTAATATCGTCAAATGGCTATCTCCCAATTTCTATCTCCAGATCCCGATTCGAAGGTCTTACCATTATACCGAACTACCTAAACTACCTACCCTTTCCCTTCATCCGCTCCATCTACCTCCAAACTACCCCCCTCGCACGTGCAAAAAAACGTCCAATTCAAACTCCTTACCACCGCTTTAAAAAAAAGAGGGGAGAAAGAAAGTGGTAGGAGGAAAGAAAAACCACCCCTCTTGTAATTCTCCCAAGCGATCGTTTCCAATAGCATCGGTGTCCGGATCGTTTTCTTAACGGGCCTCTCCTTCACGACCATCCCCGTGTTCCCTGTGTTCGAAAGTTTGCCAGGTTTGTCGATGTTTGTCGCGACGGCGAAGCTTGTTCCAGCGGAGCGACCACTCTCCTCCTTTTCTCTCTCTCGGAGAGAAATCGTTCCAAAAAAGAGAAAGAAAGGGAAGAGTTTACACGTTGCCCTTCCGAATATCGATGCAAACCTCGTGTCCTCGGATGTTGGAAAGTTCGAAAGGGTGGCTCTCCCTTTTTAGGCCACGCACAGCGCCTCGTATCGAGGTGAAAGTAAGCTTGGCGCTCCACATCGCTCCAACGAAATACCAGGTAACGTCATCGAGATGAGAGAAGAGTTGGAAAGAGAAAGAGAGAGAGGAAGAGAGAAAAGAAGGTGGAAAGGAAGGAAGGAAGGAAGGAAGGAAGGAAAGCGGGGATAGGGGAGATACGTAGGGGGAAGTTTCTGCAGACTTTCGACTTGGCAACGGGACCGACGAGGAACCTTCAATTTTAATGAACCGAGCGGCAAGTACGGAGAGAAAGCGCGGGGGAGGGGGGGAATAGCGCGTTGGAGGAAAGTTTCGAAAGCTCTCCTTTTCCATCCCTTCGTGCCCGTACGTGTCCCACGCTCCTTGGAATCCTTCCCGCACCGGGGAAATTTCACTCCTCGAATATTTGGAGGAGGAGGGTTTGGGAGAGAAAGGGGTCGCGAAAAGGCGAATAACGCATCGGCGAAAGATATCGAGACGTTCTTATTATCACAGTGGGTGGATCGCGCGACAACATCCCCTTGGATCGAACACAGGAACGCGCGCGCGTTCGATGCTCTCGTGTACGAGGGAAATGGCGCGGAATGTTAATAGACACGGTATAACAATGGGGGATTTCAATTTCACAGCGCGTTAACGACGATCGCGGCGCGAGCTAATGGTTGTTAATACCGAGGGGGAGGGGGAGGGGGCAGCGCGATGTCTTAATTGCCGGTCATTGGTGCAATAAAAGTAATACAAATCGGAATGCAATTGGAATGTCGTTATTATACGGAATATTAATTAACGGGCCGCGCGGCGCATTATTAGAGGCGCGAACACTCATCGAACACGGTTTCTCTGCACCCTTTCAAGCGCGAATAAATCCTATCCCATTCCCATCCACTTTTCGATTTTTCCTTTATTTTACTTTACTTTTTCTTTCTTTCTTTCTTTCTTTTTTGTTTCTTTCCTTCTTTCCCGCGCGTTCCACCCCCTCTTTGGTGGAAGCTTCTTCGCCGATTTTTTTCGTCTTCTTTCTTTCCTCTTCTAAGCTATACCCCTCTTTTCTTTTCCTTTTTTCTTTTTCTTCTTTTCGTTCCGTACGCGCGATTATCCACATAGAGTAGCTTCATGGGAGCGGCCTCGGCGGCTATCGGCTTTAATTAACACGCTCGCGTTATATTCACCCTGTCGTGAACGGTTGAGACAAAGGACAGTGGCTCTTTGTTCATCTCGTCGGTGGAAGCTCTTTCACACGGTCGAGAGCCATGGGGCAGGGCGTGTCCACTCGTGCGGCCTCTCCCTTCAGAACCAGTTCCACTTGTTTGTAAACACGAAAGGACTTCTATTTCTATAGGGAGAGGAATTCCAAGATCGTTTCAGCCACGGTTTCGTTATTTCTCTGCACAGAGAGAGGGAGAGAAAGGGGAGGACAGGAGTGAGAAGCACTCGTTGACAGAGTGTACAACGAGTTTCAACTCGGCTTGATATCTTAATCTACTTTTAATTCAGCAGACCGGACCGATTACGAACACGCCACGAGTGTAATTAATGTTTCCCCGTGCTGTTTATTTAGCTACCTTCGCTGTATATATCACGATCCTTTTTTACCTCGCTCCTGTTAACAGAACGTTGTTGATTAACGAGAGATAGATATGGTCCGATACGCGGTGCCTTCTTCCTCTTTTCTTTTTTTTTTTTCTTCTTCCTCGACTCTATCGTTCATTTTTTTCTTCCCCCTCTCTCTCCACCTATGCTCGTTACATATATTGCCGCGAGTCGAGCGTAGATCGATCAAAAGGGAATCTCGAAAGTGAATCGACCTTCCTCCTCCTCCCTTCCCCCCCTCGATTAATAATTCAAGATTTATCTTTCTCCCTTCACGTATCCACAGAAACGAATCGATGAATCGAAAAAGAAAGAAAGGAAGGAAGGAAAAGAAAGGAAAAGGAAGGAAGAAAAAGATTAATGCGATCGTTGGAGTGTTTCCTCCACTTCCGTCCCCCCTCCCCTTCTCCCACTCGACGTTCGAAATCCTTGTCCTCGGAGTGAGCGCGTGCAAGTGGTTGGAAAACACGGAGCGTTTCGATCAAAAATAGATTTCCCGCTGGAAGGTTTATCATCGGCCCGGTATTGTGCTCTCAAGTCCCTCTCCCCCCCTCTCGCTCTCCTCTCGAGACTTCTTGAAGTTGGGGCGAAGGCGGACCTTCCCCTTCCGGGCCGCGAGGGGGAAGGTGGTCCGCCCGCGAGAAACACAAAGACTGTCCATTTGCCATCTGATAATAATTGGAAAAGTTATCGCCGAGATGAAGTTCTTCACTACAGCGACTAACATCTCTCTCCGCAGACCGTTCCCCCGTAATGTAAAATGGGGAAACTTTCGCATCGGGGAATAACTTCCGCCGCTTTTGAATGATATTACTTTCTTTTCCGCGGCAAACACCCCCCGCGCCCTCCTTCCTCCTCCCTTCTTCCTCCTTGGCCTGAATTTCGAGCTTCCGGGAAGCGAAAAACCGAGCGTCATAGATAGACGAGAAAGAGTTGGGAAGAAGATTAATTCGATCGTGTAAATTGCTTCGCCCGCGGCGCGCGTCCACTCTCCTTCCCTCTCCTCCCCTCCCCCCTTTCCTCTCCGCCTTTTCGTCGCGTTATTAATATCGGTTCGTTAACGAGGAGGAGTAGCGGCATCACGCGAGGATTCCTTTTATCGATACGAAAAATGATCACGTGAATGTGTGCGTGCGCGCTCGTGTGTGTGCTCACGAGGATCACCGATGTTGCCCGACGGAGAGCGGGGAGATAGATATCGTCCCCGCGATCGGAAAAAGGATATTACGGTTTAAACGTGATCACCAAGGTATTAAGAGACTTTATCTCGGATAACCTGGATAGAAATTGAAACAACCATGTGAAAAATTCAAGTGCATACCGGTTTAGAGAGGTGTACACTCGCTCGAGGTTTCGATGATATACAAATTGGGAAATAAATACACTTAAGCTATAAGCTGGAAAATAGAACGTAAATTATGTTGCTATGCATCAGAGGAAAAATCAATTGCCTTGAATTTTCGAGCTTGGAATTTTCATATAAAACGAGGAGGAGAAGACTCAAGGAAAAAATCATTGAAGAAATTTCTCTTTTCCTCCTGATAATCACAATCGATTATCGCTTGTATCACGACTCAAAGTGGCGAGAGCATTTAATAAGGTATACGATCCAAGAATTATTGCATATATTCAACCAATAATATATCGAAGATTTTAAATTGAAAATTGAAAAAAATTCCTTTGGTAACAAACGTGGTTTGCAAAATGTTGACAAAAACGTGATAAAGATTTTCTGATAATTTTTTTCAAATTATGCCTCGAAGATAAAAAATATCGTATGCCGAGTTTCACTCGTCAAATGCAGATTCCCGTCTCGTTACCCAGTTCGTTCTCCTTTAAACTACTTTCCACCATCGACGACCCACAGTCGTGGAAAGTCACGGCGGAAGTTCGATGACGAAAACGAAAAATCAACGATCGGATGGAAACTCGGGGCGTGCATTGGGTCGCGCGTTCGCCGATGTTTCCGAATCAAATTTTGCATCGATCGCGTTTATCTCGTCCACGCACAATTTCGATTAAGCGTATACACATGTTGTTGCAAATGCTAATGAACTGGATCGTGGTGAAACGTCTGGTTTTAAAGTGGCTTTATTATAATATATCCGACCGTTTCGTTGATAATTAATCGTTGCGCGTGAAATTTTGTTACTCGTCGTTCGTTTATTAATTATTAATGTTCCCTTTAATAACGTTGCATCGAAATCGTGGACGAAAAAAAGAGAAGGGGGAGGGAGAAGAAATCGAGGATAAAGTTACGGAAAAAAAAAAAGAAAAAAATTTCAATTATAAAAACTCAAGACAATATATAGGAATTCATAGAAATTCCAAATCCGATAAAAAAAGTAATATTAGGAGGAATATTGGAAGAAGAGGAATAATCGTAAAAAAAAAAAAAAAAAAAAAAAGGGGAGAAAAAATGGAAAAAAAAAAAAAAAAAAAAAAAAAAAGAAACGGAGAGTATTGTAAAGAAAGGTCGGAATGGGAACGACCTTTTCGAATTCACAGAGTGTCCTGGGATTCAACGGGACATGTGCTCGAAATCTGAAAATGGCAGCAACGTATCGAGCTGTGTGTTTTCTATCTGGAAATATATACGCATTATACATACGCGATCGTATCATATACATCACCATAAAATCCTCTATCACGATTCACTATCGTGATAACTATCAAAAATCGTTATATATATATAAAAATTGGTGTCGTACATCACTTTAGCAAAAAAAATACCCAACGATAGCCTAGTGATGTCCAATACCTGTAACACTCGAAACAAAACGAAACGATGTATTAGGAAGGACTGGATCGCGATTGATAAATGATCGTGAATTCGAAAATTCTGGATTGACAAATCGGAACGAAACTCGAGATGAATAATAATGAATTATCTTGTTATTTATACTATCACACTTCTTCGATGTTTTTTCATTCCATTGAAAAAATGAATAGAGCGAGCACAAAATCATATCTATTCGCGAATTAATCATCGTGGTTACGTCTGATTGTTAATATATAATAGATAATCGTGGCCACTTGGTTCCACGAACATTCACAATTATCTACAAATCAGCGTCATCAACCGAAATTGTGTATCATCTATTGTGGAAACGCGACATTCCAACTACGATCAAACAATGACGAACAACCATCCCGTTTTCACATCGTTATATATACATTCCTCCAGTTTGACTTCTTCTTCGATTCGAACGATCCTCGTCGTTCTTTTATATATGTATATATATATTTTTTATCCCTTTAAATCGATTCCGCGTCACTTGCTCGTACGGGTGTAATTGCACTCGCGCCCATTCCTGACGAAAATCCCAACTGATCCCCGTTTATTGGAATAATTTTACAAACGGTCGCTTCTTCTGTTCCACGCGGCGAGCGCGGGAAACAAAAGGGATGGTCGGGCCATTATTAATTTTCCGACCCGGTTCAATTAAATCGGCGTCTCTGTCGAGCCGGGAGCCAGGATCGAGAGCTGACTTTCTCTCCATCGTCTCTCTCTCTTCCGTTTTTCTTCTTCCTTTTTTCCTTTCTTTTTTTTTTTCGGTCATTCCTCGTCTTCCTTTTTCATTTAGCCTTCGATACTTTGCACCGATGGTTCCTTTGCGTCGAGAGTTTACTCTCGATGAAATTATTGGTAATAATGAGGGGGCGCCTCGACAAGATCTGGTGATAAAGGATCTTCCAAGTTGTTTGCACTTGACAAACGAATCGAATATCGATTTTCTGGAATTCGAAATATATTTTTGCGACCTCGAACGAAGAATCGACGGATTCGTTTTATCTATTAGCTGAGAGATTTTTAAATATTTTTAAGCGAGAGACAAGAGTCAATCAAAGTTTCCATTGTACGAACTTCAGGAATTGCGTATCATTCGATTCGATATTCGGATATTCGACGTTGCGGAAAAACTCTTCTTTGGAGCGCGTAGCGTGCCATTTGCAATTTTCATTATTTACAGCACAGGTTTGAAAAGGCCGTCGCGCGAATTGAAATGGACGGGGGGGGACTGGTCACTTAATCCCTCCATTCAGGGGCCGGCTCGAACGCGTAACGGTTGAAATCGAAACTGCAATGCTTCAAGTATACGGATTCGCAGTCTGTTTACTTTTCTCGCTAATAACAGAAGGATTTAATCAATAATCCGATAAACCTGTTAAATTCAGAGTCTTCGATTCGTCAATGATTTTGCAAAAACACAAAATTTAATCCTTTTCGCGCGATTCGTTTTATTCCTTCCCATTGATAACGAGTCGAAGTGAATGGCAATTGAATTTTCCCCGATATTTTATTTTATAATGGCTCTCCAAAAGATATTTGAACAAAGGAAATTTATCTATTTTCGAAAATTTCGATTTTAGTTACAGTTTTTGTTTATGTAAAGTATTATACATAGAATAAGTTAATATTAGGAGGAGGAGGATTTTATTCTCGATGAAAAAACGAAATCTCTTCAATGTTTTTTTTTTTTTTTTTTTTTTTTTTTATGTTATCGATACAATTTTCCCCGTAAAATTCTTTTACAACGAAAAATATATCGAAATTACCGTTTATAATTTACAATTTAAAATGTTAATATTGCACGATCGATCGATTTAAATTTAAAATTGCTCTTCCCCAACGCAAAATTTTGCACCATTTACAAACATCCTGAAACTTATTAACGTGCTAATTTCATTTCCTTAATGGAATGATATTTTGTTAAAAAAAAAAAAAAAAAAAAAAAAAAAAAAAAAA
>NW_006263452.1:392278-395671 GCF_000469605.1 Apis dorsata
TCATTCTATCCTGTACGTTGCCATAAAGTTTCGTTACAAGTGGAAAAAAAAAATTGTTCATCGCCATTTTCACCGGAGAAAAATAGAAGAAACAACTTCAAATACTTTTACGAGTCGCGGAAAATTGTAACGACAAAACTTTATAGACAGTTAGAGCGCGAGTTCGACGCGAATGTGAAAAATGAAATTCGACCGACGCACGGGTTCTTCTTTTTCGAGGGGAAAAGGGAGGAGGGGTACACGTCTGTTCCACCCTCGACGGTCCAAGAAACAATCGAGTGCATACAGAGGGCCGTGGATACACGTACAAATTGTCGTGTCTCCACGGTGACCACCGGTGTTCCCGGTTTTATTTCCTGAAAATACGCTCGCCGGGGAATTTGTCCCGGCGTGGAGAGCGTCGTCGACGTCCACGTGATTTATAGGCGGTGTAACCCGGCGTTTCCCTTCTTCTTTCTGTTTCAGATGTGAACTGTTGCCAGAAGTATTATCGATTCGCATTACGTATGAAGTAATTGGAAATCGCAGTGGGCAAGGTGAGTGATCGTTTCCACGTTTTCAAATATACTTTTTTTCTTTTTTTCAAACTTCTCTCCATTTTGCATCTACTTTCACGAACCGTAATCGAATCGAATTCGATTTTTGCGATTTCCTTTAACGAGAGGATTATTCTCGGCTTGAGAAGAAAAATTCGAGTCAGAAGAAGAATTACGTTCTCCAATTTTTCTCAATTTTCAAAATTCTATCTGTGTTACATGCACGTATATAATTCTCCATATCTTGGGATAAATTTCTTTTCAAATCTTTTTCAAATCTCTACGTTAATTTCGAAAGTTTAATTCATCCTCGTTCGATGAACGTTGCTTTTGAATAATTGAATTACCAAATAGCTGAGATGGAAAAAAAGGATTAATCAACTCGAAGGGAAACATCTCTAAAAAAAAAATAAATAGCACATTTTCATTCGCATTAAAGTTACGTTATATTCGTGAAAGCTCGGAATATCCTTTGTGTATCTATAAACTGTAGATTGTACGTATCATTTCCTGTATTTATCTCGGTTTTAAACAAAAAAAAAAAAAAAAGAAGAAAAAGAAAACCTGCACCGCTTTTTCACAGAGGATCTCTCTGAATCGTAGCGGAAACGGAGCAGGAGCAACGCGAGAGTCACCGTTATTTCAAATTGCGCTGTAGCAACAATCGTTCAGAGATACAGTTTCTTCTCAAGCCTTAACGGTAACGGTGGCGTGGGGCAAAAGTAAAGGAGAGAAGCATAATGGAGAACCGTGCACGCCGATGCGCCTTCTAATCGACCGTTCTCCATTTTTCTGTTCCAGGTTTCCCGACTGTCGCGACGTTTCTCTCTACTTATTATCAAGAAGTATTTCTTACTACTCGCAATTGTACTCCGTAACGTACGGTGTTCCGCACCTAAAAGTAAACGGTTTTATTCGTATTTTTGAGACTCGTGATAGCTTCGTAGTGTGCAAATGTAAATTAGGGCGAACGAAATAAAGATTAAAAAGAAAAAAAAAAAAAAAAAAAAATATAAAAAAAAAAAAAAAAAAAAATATAAAAAAAAAAAAAAAAAAAAATATAAAAAAAAAAAAAAAAAAAAATATAAAAAAAAAAAAAAAAAAAAATATAAAAAAAAAAAAAAAAAAAAATATAAAAAAAAAAAAAAAAAAAAATATAAAAAAAAAAAAAAAAAAAAAAAAAAGAAATAAGAAAAAAACAAGAATGCGAAAATGAAACTATGAAGAAAAAGAGAAAGACAAAGGCAAAGAACGGAAATAAATTATAAAACGAACAAAGAAAACAATGAAAACGACGAATTAAAATACGGGATAATAGAAAAAAAACGAGCAAGAAATGTAAAAACAGTGGAAAAAGAATTGATAAAAACGAAGGCAAACGAAGGAAGACGAGGAGGGGCAAAGGAAGAAGCGTGACGAAAAAACACAAAAAACACGTGCATAAATACATTCACATATACACCGAACATACATACCCTTTATTAAATCGTAATTGCAACGAAGTTTTTTCTCTTTCTACTCGAATTCGACTAGTTTACTTATTCCAATGATTGATTATTAAGAATGCGAGAGATTATATATATATAAATATAAATATAAATATAAATATGAATATAAATATATAAATATAAGCATGTGAAATACGAGGGGGTGTATCCTCCAATTTTTCGATGAGCGTTCTCTTGTTTCTCGTCGAAGAAAGGTGAGATTTAATGTAAATAGCGAAGAGTTTTGTATATTTGTAAAATAGATAGGGCATTTTATTATAAACAATAAAGTTATTTATATATATTTTAATCACAACACGGCGAACTCTTCCTTCTTACCTTCATCAATATCGGAATACGAGCAACGGAGAGATGGAAGATCGATCTTCTCTTCGTACCAAATGGTTTAATCAGATCGACCATCAGCCGTACGCATGGCGTATCTACATGGAGGGCACCGCGATCTAAAATTCTATTAACCGGGTATGTATTATACGAGGCCCGTTCAGGAGGATCGTTAACGAAAGCATTTAATATCATTAGCGTTTCTTCAACGATGCAATTCGTTTCCCTTCGCTAACCCTTATTCTTATCCTTTCCTCTTATCCTTCCTTTCTTCCCTTCAAAACGTTTCGAAACGACGCGAATCTATCCGTGCGCATGCTTTCGAAGGGGATGGATTCAAATTTCGTTTCGAAATTCTCCTCCAGACTTTCTTTAAACAAAATATATTTTTTCGAAAATAACGATTAAAACATGAATTCTTGGAAATTTATAAGGTCCAAGAGTCAGTTTAATCCGTCCCAATTCTAGATAATTAACGAAATATTTCCATCGTACGAGAAGATAGGGCCACGTCTCGACTATTCGTTCGTTACAAATTTCCAAAGGGCGTTATTAATTCTCAGAATGGCAGAATTGAGTACAGTCCACGTTGCGTTAACTAGATTGAGAAACATCGGGCAACAAGTGCGTATTAGCGATCGACTAAATGAAATTCGAATCGACTCTTCCGAAATATCCAAGGATATTTTTCAAGCTCGCCATTTCTCCAGAGGGGAGGGAAGAAATAATTACTCTGGTTTAAAAAAAAAGAAGAAAGGATACGATCGACGAGGGATTCGTAATTCGGAAATTCTATAGCTGCGAAGCGACGGAATAAAAAACGTTTGTTCAACAAACTCATTTTACGTTGCTGTTGTTCTTACGTTACATCAGTTTCCATAATTATTCGAGTGTAAAGAGGGCTCATAGTTTATTATGAAAACTCTATCCGTCTCCCTTCGGTTTACAGAGTTTCTTCCAGCTTTCACAACATTTATTTATCCTGTTTCAGCTTGAAGTACCCGTAGTAACGAAAAAAAAAAAAA
>NW_006263452.1:395777-411308 GCF_000469605.1 Apis dorsata
GGAGAGTAAAAATTATCACGAATTTATTAGGTTAGAAATTTTTTTATCGAAAGAAAAATAATAGAATACGTTTATCACCCGTGAAATACACGCTTTTTATTTACAGATCGCTCGAAATCTTTCTGATCGGTGCCACGAGAAGGAAGAAAATTCCCTCTTGCTACTGTTATTCTACACACAGAACAAACACGAAATCACTTATTATACGCAAAAACCCTTTGTCATAGGTGATGAACGGTGTACACGTTGCGACTTCCGGTTTCACGAGCAAACAATGGCCGGCCAGAGATATAGGTTAACAGATCTCGCGACAGGTTGAATCAAGTTCTATCCCTGATATCCGCCGTAATAAAGGCGAGTTCCTAGTTGGAAGCAATTACACGAGAGCCGGTCGCGCATCCGCGAATCCCTGCCTCTTCCACTTTTCTAATTATTCCCGTGGACTCGTCGGCCACGAGAGAACACGAGTCGAGAAGTGCATCGCCGACTCGTGATAACCTTGTTACGCTTAATTCTTCGCCACCGACGATGACCCTTCTCAAACATTCTGACGATCGAGTTACTCCGCAGAATCCTGTGATTAAAACGAACGTTTTGAGAAATGGTGGGTGAAGAATTTAGGAGACAAAGGGAGGAGTTTAGCGAAACATTTTATGGAAAGTCGATGAAATTGATGTGAACAGGATTTCGAGTGTCTTTTGTCTTCATTGATTCTTAACTTATTATCAATTCAATGTTGGATGTAGATATCTAATCGTCGAGACTACTAGTCTCGTTTTTTCTCCATTCTTGGTTAGAAATGAATCCCTTAATAATTTTATTTTTAAGTTTTAATCAGAGAATTTATTTGTGATAGACAATGGTTCAGTTTGAGTTTATGTTGGATGAAGCAGAAGACAGGCAAAATTTTTGTATATCGATAATATATCAATTAATTCTATGGCCTCTAGAATTGAACTTTCAAAGATTCGGACATATTCACCTTATATAAATTTATTTATAATATCGTTGATATTCTGCCATAATTATTTTCAATCCCTTATCGAATTTAAGGAAAATGAAATAATTTGATCCTCGAAGAATTGACCGAGAAATTATTTTTATACAAAAATTTCAATCGGAGAATTCTTAATAATTAACTTATAAATTATCTCTGAAACAACTTTACCATGAATCATCAAACACCGATCCTATGGTCGATCCATCGAAAAATTGCGAAAGCTCGAAATCCCCTGGCTCGAAGTGAGCAAGTCCCGTCTCGTATCGAGAACTTTTTCCCTGGAAATTCGAAAATGGTCGGCGAGCGGCGCGAAAGGGAGAATAATTCGTCCCCTTTCTGGGCCGCGTCGGCTCTCGTTTTCCGTCAGCTCCACTTTTGGTTGCCATTTGTGTCGCGCGATGGAGTGCGCTGCTTCTGACAGCACTTCACATCCCCGACGCTTGCTTTGTCCCGACAATGAGCCACGGCCCCGATATACGTGAATGAATCCTTGCCAACCCCTCCGGCTGCAAGCGCGGATCACCCTCCGCGACCATCAGATCGCAACCCGAATTCTCTCCTCCATCCTTCGTCCCTCTCTCTCTCTCTCGCTTCCTTCGATCGAGTCAAAGGTCCTCGAGGGTATGGCCATCGTCGTTTCGAAAGCGTTTTGCCTTTTGGACGGTGCTTTGATGCGTGCTCGTGGATATATATATCTTCCTTTAAGGTAATTAACAACGGCCAATAGCGAGATGAATTATCGATCCACGCGTGGATTCGAGACGAATTATTAATTTTGGTAATTTTGAAGGAGGTTTTGGGGAATTTAGAACGCCCATTTTTCGATCGGATCACGAATTTTGCATGGCGAGACATCGAACGGTGGCAAACGAGGAGCGATCCTTTCGTTTCAGGGATAGTTACGAGCCACTCGAGAATCGGACGGTTATCTGCGGTGGGGCGCTTCCTCTTCCGTTACAACTTGAAACTTGCCGCGTACCATCGTCGATGTTAATAACGAAGAAAATACTCGAGTGGGGGGAGAAACGGTAGCCGGCCGAGGCGCGCCACTTCTCCGATAATTCGCGTATCGGTGGCCGAATCGGTACGATCCCACTTATATTATCCAAATATCTCGGATATATCCGTATTAACGGCACAAACCCGATATCTCCATTATCCGAATAACGTTGTTACACGCGCGAAATGGCCCAAGTTTACACATCTGTTATACACTATATACATAATTGCGCGTAATCTTTTTTCTTTCTTTTTTTAATCATTACGATGGAATTTGGAAATTTAAATGCATCGGTTAACCATAAACAACGCAACGCAGCTTATTATTTTATTCAGTTCGCGGTAATATTTCTTCTTAACGATATAATAAATTAATGGAGTACAATTTTTCCATACGTGGAACAATTTTCTTCGTAATAAAAGATATAATAGAAGACGAGGAATAACGAACAAGCTATCATCTTCGTAAGAAAAAAGTAAGCGGCACGGGAGGAATAATAAGACGCTGTCGTCTTGAGCCAAACAGGGAATTTTGAAATAGATTCAGAAAAATGGCGGTATCGATCGAAACAACGAATACGCATTGCCAAGTGGAGGCCCAATCGATCGAGCGTAGTCCGTAGTGGCGATGAACGAAAGGAGTCGGCACGTTTATTCCGAGTTCGAGCTCCTCTCTTGGCGCATTTCCATGTAATATAAGGGGACGCGTCCCACGGCAAAATTTATACGGTTATTTGTCCCATAGGTAGGTGTACGAGTCGTGGCGAATGGACCGCGCGAGAGCTCTATGTATCTTCCCTCCCCTTTGTCCCTCCGCTTCGCCTCCCCCTTCGTCGTCAAGGTCTGGCCTATTCGCATACCCATCCCCCATTGCTCGATAACAAGGTGGCCATTTTTTCTTATTTTCCACACGCGGCCACGAATGTTGATTTATCTCGCTCGTCCAGCTAGACGCAAAAGATGATATACTTTCGGTTGTATAGGGATCCAGTATAGGGATCGATGATCGCTAATGACGTGTTACTTCGTGTTACTTCGATGATAGATGGATCAAAGATCGATCGAACTCGGGGAAGGGGGAGTTGTTCGTGATAAATAGAAAATTTAAAGGGAAAATTTAGACTCTTTCCAGAATCACTGGATGATATTTCAGAATATTGGCAGAATGAATATTTATTCTGCCCTTGTACGGAATATGGATCGTTTTATATATGGGAGTATAAATTTTTCGTAATTTTAACTCTTTGGCAATTCGAGTGACGAGTGATTTATATAGATATAGATTTCGTTATCTTTGATTAATAAAGAGCGCGGTATAGATTTGCGAATAGGTTTTTTATTACTTTTATTAGAAAGTGTATTAAATCATTTATCTGCAAGACGTTCGTCGCATTATATATCTTTTGTATGAAAATATCATCTCTGTATCAATTTAACACACTTTTCATATAAAAAATAATATGATTCTGTGTGATGTTGTATACTTCGAGTCGAGTTTACTATATCAGAGATCTATAATTTTTTAATATCTTCGATCAAATGCACCTTCATAATATCATCCTTATCCTCATTTCTATCAATTTAACATATTTTTCATACAAAAAATAATATGATTCTGTATGATATTATATACTTAATCGAGTCGAGTTTGCTATATCAGAGATCTAGACAAAAATTGAATATATCGATCACTCGAGTTTCAATAATTTTTATTGAATATATCTTCGATCAAATGCACCCTCGTAATAACAACAGCAATGCAAAATTCGTATCGCACCGTGAAATCACACCGTGATAACGGTTCCAAGTAAACGAATTATCGATACGAAAACTCAACGTAACGCGTTCAAATTCCGGTCGCGTTCAAAACAATTCGCCTGCCCCCCTCTCCCCTCCCCCCTCTCTCTCGAAGTTTGCCCCGAAATTTCCGATCCGATTCGCGAGTTTGCGTTTTGACCCGCGGCAGGACGGGGGGGGGGGGGGGCGGGGGGGGGGGGGAGGCATGCGGTAGGCGCAAAAGTGCCGGTTGAAAATCGACGCGCCACAACACGCGTCCCTCGGTGTGGAACGTGGGCGTTTGCGCGGTTGCTTTTTTTTTTTTTTTCTTTAAAAAAGGGGGGCCAACCGGGGGAAAATTCGGGCGATATTTTTGGGATATTTTAGGGGGCGGGGGGGGGGGGGAGGCATGCGGTAGGCGCAAAAGTGCCGGTTGAAAATCGACGCGCCACAACACGCGTCCCTCGGTGTGGAACGTGGGCGTTTGCGCGGTTGCTTTTTTTTTTTTTTTCTTTAAAAAAGGGGGGCCAACCGGGGGAAAATTCGGGCGATATTTTTGGGATATTTTAGGGGGCGGGGGGGGGGGGGAGGCATGCGGTAGGCGCAAAAGTGCCGGTTGAAAATCGACGCGCCACAACACGCGTCCCTCGGTGTGGAACGTGGGCGTTTGCGCGGTTGCTTTTTTTTTTTTTTTCTTTAAAAAAGGGGGGCCAACCGGGGGAAAATTCGGGCGATATTTTTGGGATATTTTAGGGGGCGGGGGGGGGGGGGAGGCATGCGGTAGGCGCAAAAGTGCCGGTTGAAAATCGACGCGCCACAACACGCGTCCCTCGGTGTGGAACGTGGGCGTTTGCGCGGTTGCTTTTTTTTTTTTTTTCTTTAAAAAAGGGGGGCCAACCGGGGGAAAATTCGGGCGATATTTTTGGGATATTTTAGGGGGCGGGGGGGGGGGGGAGGCATGCGGTAGGCGCAAAAGTGCCGGTTGAAAATCGACGCGCCACAACACGCGTCCCTCGGTGTGGAACGTGGGCGTTTGCGCGGTTGCTTTTTTTTTTTTTTTCTTTAAAAAAGGGGGGCCAACCGGGGGAAAATTCGGGCGATATTTTTGGGATATTTTAGGGGGCGGGGGGGGGGGGGAGGCATGCGGTAGGCGCAAAAGTGCCGGTTGAAAATCGACGCGCCACAACACGCGTCCCTCGGTGTGGAACGTGGGCGTTTGCGCGGTTGCTTTTTTTTTTTTTTTCTTTAAAAAAGGGGGGCCAACCGGGGGAAAATTCGGGCGATATTTTTGGGATATTTTAGGGGGCGGGGGGGGGGGGGAGGCATGCGGTAGGCGCAAAAGTGCCGGTTGAAAATCGACGCGCCACAACACGCGTCCCTCGGTGTGGAACGTGGGCGTTTGCGCGGTTGCTTTTTTTTTTTTTTTCTTTAAAAAAGGGGGGCCAACCGGGGGAAAATTCGGGCGATATTTTTGGGATATTTTAGGGGGCGGGGGGGGGGGGGAGGCATGCGGTAGGCGCAAAAGTGCCGGTTGAAAATCGACGCGCCACAACACGCGTCCCTCGGTGTGGAACGTGGGCGTTTGCGCGGTTGCTTTTTTTTTTTTTTTCTTTAAAAAAGGGGGGCCAACCGGGGGAAAATTCGGGCGATATTTTTGGGATATTTTAGGGGGAGGAGGGGGGGCCTCGCAGGGGAATGGAAATTTTAATCGAGGGGGTTGGAAATTGATTCGAAACGAAGCCGTCGCGTCGCCACACTCTTCGTCGCCGGCTAACTGTTGCGAATTTTTAACGAAGGTGATAACTAGCTCGTGCGTCACCCGGGTGAACGAACACGAACCTCGGGTGGGAAGAGAGAGAGAGAGAGAGAGAGAAAGAAAGAAGAAAGGAAGAAAAAGGAAAAAGGTAGCCACGCTCGGGGAATGTTCAGAATTTGTAAATGGAAGCGTGTTTAAGTGTTATCCGTGGAATTTCACTCGTTCAACTTTCACTGGGGGCCAGACGAAAACTAAAAAAAAAAAAGAGAAAAGAGAAAAAAGAGATCGGGGAAGTTTGAACGACGTCAACGCCCCCCGCCTGCACACACACGTACACACACATACACACACAAGTAGAGCAGTTTCTTTTCTCTGTGGCCCCTCTGGGTGAAAATTCACCGTTGAAACTTTACCGGGGTAATATTTAATCCGCGACTCGGTGTCGATCGATGGAAAATATCGAGCGCAAGTTTAATTTTCTCCCTTTTCTTCGCTCGATCAATAGAATTTTTAATGCGAAATTATTTATTTCCACGTACGGATACATATACTTTCAAAATTTCTTTCGAAGAAAAAAGGAAAGAAAGAAAGAAAGAAAGAATAAGAAGAAGAAGAGGAGGAGGAGGAGATCGATTCCAAGAGTTGAAATTCCTTATACGAACGATATTTTACGACGAGCGGGGGGACAAAAGCAAAAATGATGGCAACGTGATCGGCCATTTTCGATCGCGAGGAGGCCGATCAACGACACGTCTATCCGACAAACCGACTCGTTATCATCCGGCAGCCCATTACGATCGGCGTGATCGCGGCGTTCCTCGCATCGAAGGGGCACGTTTTTCGTGCGGCTCACGATCGTTTCGCGGAAAGGTGGGCACAGAAAAAGGTGCGCGCGAGCAACACGCAAGGCGAGGAGGGCCCCGTGGCGTGTGGAGAGGAGGGGGGGCCGTGCTGAAAAATGTCGAAAATAATTGAGTCGAACGGCCTCGCTCTTCCGAGTTGTTTGCTGCAACTCGGCATGGTCGACCGCGCCGCCATAAAAGCGTTCCGCGTCGAGGAAAAAGCGGCGAGCCGCGTTTTGCCGCGACCGGATCAAGAGCAGGATCGGACCGGAATTCCTAAAGTTTGTTATTCCGTTTCGGCGAGAAGAATATCTGCTGTCGGAAAGTTGCGACTGCTTAGCGTGAACTGCACGGCTCGAAAATTCTCGTTTCCCCTCGTTGCTCGTTTGTTTCGTATAAAAATTATAAGAAGAGTCGACGTAGAGATCATTATATGAGCGAACTTGTGCGATTTAATTGGTGTAAAGATTACGGTAAATTAGATGTGAATAAAGCGCGTGTTAGATTATTGATTATTCATTACAGCAGTGAAACAATGTTAGTCTTTTTAGAAGAAATAAATAGCTTCTATCGTCGAGTAAAAACTTTTTCTAGATCGCAATAATAACGATTTTATTTTAAGAAAAGACTTATTTCGAAAGAATTTGTAACGCACGCTTTCCTTCCACACACGTTCGCTTCGTATAAATTCTTTCTTTCCTTTTTTTTTCAGTTTTTTTTTTCTTGCATACTTTTCTAAGACACGTTCGGAATTTTAAAACGCCCAATTTCGACCGCAACGAGCAATCTCTCGATCCCATCATAGATACATGTGTGTATGCGCGTGTAAAGCATACGGGAAATGATACGATGATGTGAATTTCTGGCAAATAACGAGGTTCATTAGCGTCAAAATTTATGACGTATTTACCGATAACGAACCCATCCAAAGCAACCGGAAACAATCCGAAATCGGCGAATTCCTCGCGTGAGATACATAATACAGGGGAGGGAGGATCGCGATGGCATCGAGAATTTCCACGAGATAGAACGATTTTCAGAACTTTGGTCGGGTTATCAGGGAGGGAGGAGTAAGTTGGTGTAAAAACCGGCTACGTGTCTCGAAATAAACATTCTCCGCGAGCGTGTCTTCCGCATCAGGCTTTAAACGCGGCGCGTGGAATTTTCTTCCACCGTTCCTTCTTCTCCCAATTTCTCTTCTTTTCCTTCCTTTTTCTCCCTCCTCCTTCCCCTTTTTCTCTTTTCTCGAATTTCTGCGCCACGAGTCGAGAGTCTCGCGAAACCACTCGCCTATTCACCCTGTGCGCTCGAATTTCAGCGCTGCTCTCCTTAAGCTGGTTTCGCGTTATCTGCACAACGTTCTCGTCGCACAACTGCGTCTCAAAGTTGTTCATAAAAAGAAAAAGAGGAGGAGAAGGAGGAGGAAGAAGAGAGAGAGAGAGAGAGATCTGAAAACCTTCTCTCTATCTTCTTAAGAACGAGGGAAACAAGGAGGGGAGTGAAAAGAAGAGGGTGGCGAAAAGGCGGTAGAGGTAATATTCGTCTATTCGTTAAGGAAGTCGAAAGTCCGTGACTGTTGGTGGCGAAAAATGCTCGCTGATATTAAGGGAAGCGACGATGGGAGCGCGGAAAGTTTGTCAATTTGTCGGGGAACGGAAGTGGCTGCGGCCTCCTCGCGCAGGCCCCAGAAGTGCTCTTAAAGCCGTTCCACATTTTCACGGTATTATGTCTGTGCGGCTTCTCCTACCTTCGCGGTAGGAGAGCGTGCTTACGTAGTCGCGGCCAAGTATGCGGCCAATGTCTTGCTCTTGGAATACTTGGGATCTCTGGTTGGCAATTTCCAGTTATCTCGAGCGTTTTCCTCGCCGACGCGTTGCCACTCCATGATTCCTTCCGTGTTTCCTCCCGTTATCAACCGCGAAACCGGTCTTCGACTCCGTATCGCCTCGTATTGTTACGATAAAATCGTATCTAACGTGTTGGCTTTTTCGAATATTTTTCATATTTCGCTGGAGCGATTTTTTCGAATTTTTATTTACACCGAAAGAAAAATACTCCTGAGAATTTTCGCGAATTTTAATTGGAAAATCTTGCAGTCAAATGTCAAGATTATTTAAGGTAACGCGTGTAAATGGAAAGTGCATCCTCGTGACAAACTCTCGTTACGTCTCGTTTCATTTAAAACGCGAGGGACGAGGGATGGTTGGGTACCATCCGCGGGTATATAAAAATTCTCGCTCGTATATTCGATATCGTCGCCGTAGGGAAGGCGAAGTTACTTTCGTAGATACGGTGCGATATCTTGGCGGGCGTACAGGGAAATCCTCCGCGGAATACACCGACTCCCGTTTCACGTTGAAAATGTCTCCTAGACGACGGTGAAACGTTCGTCTTGTCTTCTTCCCGACGTACAAAAATCGTCGATCCCCGCGATACGGATTCACCTTTATCCTTTATCGTCTCGAATTCGGAACGTTTGTTAAACGCGTTAAGGACAGGAGATCGATCGAAAGAAACTTTTCCTCTTAGACGCGATTCTAATTCTAATAAAACGAATCGTAATATTTTATTTCATTTCCAAAATTTTCGAATCAATTGTTTCGACAATAATTCTCGTAACGATTTTCTTTTACTTTTCTGAACAATGCCACAATCGAACGATACAATCCACCAAAGTCACGAGCAATAGTTGATATCTATTTAATTCTCCATTAGCTCGTATCCAAACCGCCGCCCAATTCGGCGCAATCTCGACTCAGGCCCGACCGACAATTCAAAGTTAAGCGAACGTCAATTACAGCTAAACTCGCGCCGCCACACTCCATTCCATACCACGCTCGATTTATCTCTGCGCAAAACCTAATCCATCCTCGATCCTACGTGCCTCGATTCCCTCTCCTCGTTTAATTCGACCGAATATTCGTAAGCTAAAAATCTAAAATCTCCCCGTATCGAATCTATCGTTTATCGCGGCGAAGAGAAAGGGAACAACCGTTGGACGAGCATCCGATGCTCTTCCAGACGATTCAGAAAACGTTTCTCCTGGCTGGAGAAAAATGCCAGCGCTTGGGATGAGAAATATCTGATACGAGCGGGAAACCTAGCTTATGTCTCTTCCCTGTATCGCTATCTTTTCACCGGATTCAGTTACCTCTCTCTCTTCTCTTCCATAAAGGAAGCCAATTGTTATGCGCGCACGCTGAAGACGTTCCACACGCAATTCAACCGTTATCTGGTTACCCCCTACTTCCTTTCCAGCGAATCGATAAAATTTAATTCGTCCGCGACCTATGCTCCCGCCTCGGGCGCCACGCTTTGTTGCGAACGGCCTCGTTAACCGTTCCGCGGATTTCGCAAGGAGAACAGGGCCGAAACTGGGTCTCCGCGCGGTAATGGCGGACTGGATGAACCATTGTTCGCGGAAGAATCGATCGTTTTCACGGGAAACGGATCTAACTCGTCGAAACGAAATTCACAGTGGTTTGACTCGACGGTGGTATATAAATTGTTGTTAATTTTTCCGAAGAAATTCTTTCATTTCTCTTTTGAAATAATATATATATCGCCATTTTTTTTCGATTTCGTCAACGATCTTCTGGATCTCGTTCCAAAATTTTACCATTTCGTTGAGATGGCTCTTGATTTTTTGAAATGGATATATGTTTTTCCCAAAAATTCAATTGTCAAAATTTGTAGACAAATGTCAAGAGCGACAAACAGGGACGATATAACAAGATTGAAAAGATTTTTTTGACGAGGAAGTCGCGCGACTGATGGATATCGGAAAGGGGGGAGAACGGTATATCAGGAATCTCGGCCAGCGGAGAAGATCGGCGATATCGTCGGATTTGGATTTATGCGGCGGTTATCGGGAAAACGTCAGGTCTCGAGGCGCGTCGAGGCGATAGAGGATAGAAAACGTACCGTTGATTCGCGGTAATGATAAAAACGTGGCGCGCGATAACGAATTATATTTGCCCGGTTTCGAATTCGCCTTGTTGCGCTCGAATATTTCTGAGTCGCGCAAGTGACACCGTATAAATTGAAACGGGGAGGGGGAGGAGGAGGAGGAGGATGTTTCGAGGCTCCCGACGGCACATTATATAAAGTGCAATTAAATTTTATCGATACTGTGAATTATGTTGTAATCGTTTTCCGATAGCCGACCGTCAGCCCGATGCCCGCAACGGCTGGATTCTCTCTCTCTCTCTCTCTCTCTCTAATATCGCTCTAATCTGCCGGTGATCTCGATATAATGATCGGTAATAATTAAACGCGCGTTAGAAATTCGTTACGAGGGCACCGTTTCGGATCCGCGGATTTCTTGTCCGTGGAAACTTGCCGCTTCGTCGAATCGTTGCCATATCGTCATTTTCGTCGCGTTTTGTTGTATCGCGTGTGTGAAACGTTCGATGACGATGATAATGCGCGTTTCAACGTTCATCTGTTTAGCGAAATTCGTTGGATATATGCTGGTGCACGGGTTATATTGAAAAGTGTGAAGGAAGGAAAAATTGTGAAAGTAAATTTGAAAGGTTTGAGATCTTCCTTTCTTCTCAATTCATGAATCCAGAGAGCAAGATAGGATTCAATTATTAAACTTAAGCGACGAAAATGATCGACCATTATTCTCGATGAGAATCGCAAGAGTGCCTATCAACATTGAGAAAAATGTCAAGAAGATAATGGCAAGATCTATATTCAACGCATCGAACCGTACAATTATCTTTGAAAAAAAAAAAAGAGAAACGATTTTTCTCGCATTGCACCGCAATTAAGCCGACGATAACAATCGAGGATAGACTCGAAACCTGCGATTATTCGCTACGCGATGTCGCAACGTTTAGGCGTGGTCCTCCATAAGAAACCGCGCCTGTGGTGGATCTAAGATCTGAACTGGATCGTGATTGCACACACACATACATTCTCTCTCTCTCTCTTCGAACAATATTCTTATGCAATGGAGGAGAATCGTGCGCGACGCAGTTTAATACAGCTCCTCGACAAGGGGGGCAGAGAGCGCGGAAAATGGAGGCACGTTGCCCGATCCATCTTCCGCGTTCAAGTTTATCTCGAGAATTTCATTTCACGGTTTACGTGGCGGTTGTTCCACCGCCGCGCAAGGACAGACACCGCCTCTTCTTCTCGTTGTTACCACCGCCGCTCCGTGTAATTCCGCCTCCGAAATTCGAGGCAACCGGGAGGGGCCCTCCACGGGGGAGGTTGGGAAAATGGCGAAGAAATTAGGGATCGAGGTCGGGTTTTTTTCTTTTTTTTTTTTTTTTCTTTTTTTTTTTTTTTTCTTTCTTTCTTTTCTTCACCCTCGTCCGCGTTCTCGGGTTTCACGGGGGGTCGATGGAAAACTTGGGAACGTCGAGAAAGTTTCTGGTTGCTCGTCGAGCCTCGAATTCCTCGTGTTTCCTCTGTTGCCCCTCCCTTCCCCCCGAAACGCTGACTGAAGAGTCTCCAAGCGTGGGGCATCGTTAGACGAGTTACGAATTAACGCTCCGCGAGCCAACGACGACGAATTTTCCAGGCTACGTAAGCTCTTTATAGCGGTAACACACACATTTTGTTGCACGTATAATGAATAGGGAGATGGTTTATTGATATCGATGATCGAGGATACGAAGATTTTCGTTTGTTTCAGTTTAGATCATTGCGAATTTTGTATTCTTTTTTTTTTTTTTTTTTTTTTTTTTATTTTTTATTTCTCCATGGTGGATTAGAGCGTAGAATGGGGTATGCAGCGCGTATATCCTGCGCTGGGAAATCCTCGATGTATTATGTAGAGCGGTATTTTTTGTCACGTTGTATTTGCCATTGTAAATCAACGCATCGCCATATGTCGCAGTTTGCGTACGATTGGCCCCCGCAAATAAATTCTCTCTACCGTAACAGGCCAGATTTGCGGGTCTGTGTTAACTGAGCGCTTATCCTCTGTTTTTACCCTTAAAATCGTCCACCATTTTGTTGTCATATGCGATACATATGGCCTTTTTTAAAGAGAGAGAGAAAAAAATGAAAAATGAAAACGAATAAAAAAAGAAATAATTTGCTGTTCGAAGCAAAATTAATGTCGAGTCAGATAAATTTCAATCATGTACGTCATATTCGATAATCGCGTGAAATATCATTTTTTAATCACGCATTTGGAATCTGTTTAAGAAGGTTTGCACGAAATTTCAAAAATTCTCAGGAAAATAAGTATTAAAAAAATCCATCGATAAAAAATAATCGCGTATTTAACTTTCGTCATTTCTAGAACTATCATTTCCCTTTTCAATAAGATCTATCTAATCCTAAAAGATTCACTATTCTTTCCATTATTCTTCAACGACATCTCGAATCACTCCCAAGACCATAAAAATATCATTAATATTTAACAATCAACCAAAAACCTTCTCTAAAAATATTCCCCTTTTACAAGACTCCGTAAATCTTACCTCTAAAAAATTCACCACTTTTCCCATCAACCGCGCCTCCCGAATTACTCCCAAGACCATAAGAACTATCTCTCTTTTATTCAACTACTGATCAAAAAAACCTTTTTCATCCTCGCAAACATTCCCCTTTCTTGAAAAATCCCTAAAAGAAGACTCACCCAACATCCCAAAAAAGTAATAATAACCTTCGTTCCAAAAAATATAAATCAAATATACGTAATCTTCCAAGCCAATCTGCAAATCTCACCCCATCCCTTCCCCCTCCGCCCGAATTTCATTATCACGACTCCCAAACTCGTCCAAGAAACAGGTGACAATCGGAGATCGAGGGTTTTCGAGGCCCGTGACAAATGGGCGGCGATCGAATACCGCCACGTCAGGAGAACCCCCTCACCCCCTCACCCCCTCGTAGAGAATTTAATGCGGCACGTGTTCGTAACGATCCGAAATGTCCGCCACGTCCCGGCACGGAATTTAATACAGTAACGTACGCGTAATTTAGATCTGGCCCGGCCATCGGGGGAGGAGGGAAAAGGAGGGAGGAGGGGGTTAACGGCGATGTTACACCGCAACGCGCGCGCGGGTGGAATTTCGCGGCCGAATTACAAATACACGGCACACAGGGCAGACGAGCATTAACGTCGGCTGCATCAGCGTCCATTTTGTTTCGCGGATTCACTTGGCGTGATCGAAAAATAGGCCGCGAGGGAGGGCGGGCGCGGGCATGGCACGATTCACGCGCAAATCTTTCACCGTGGAAATTATGCCGTTACGCGAGTGCCACGGATTCCTGCGAAGCGACAACGCAGTCACCGTGATTTGCCACGGTGCTTGCGCGTGGAAAAACTTTATTTATTCGGATTGTACGACGATTAGACGAGAGATTTTCGTTTGATTTTTCGAGAGAGAGGAAGAAAGGGAGAATAAATATTTAAGCTTCTAGAAAGTGTTCGATGAGAGTCAGAAGTATTTTATTATAATGAATGAATGTTTTTCTTTTGATTCTCTCATTCTCCGAAAGAATTAAAAATCTCTGTTATGAAGTACGAAAGCGGAGGGATTAAATCGACCACAATTTTCGAAATGGATTCGGAAGGGTTCGCTAAATAATCAATTTGACAAACGATATTTTGAAACGCATAGAAAATTCATAGCCGTTATTAAACCTACCTCCCGCATATGTAGAATTTAATACATATGCGCAAGTTGATCGTACGTCGTATCCATATTCGGGCTAACGAACTGTGCTTTAAATATTCATGCAAACGCGCAACAAAGGTACAATTGGAACAATTGAAAATTCGAAATAATCATTGCGAGAGAACTTTCTACTCTCGCGTCAATTTTCAATCTATCTCCTCTATCCTATCCTCGAGAAATTATCATTATTCGAAGCTAGAGGAAGCTCATTCAAGCTCAAGAGGAAAAGGAAGAGGAAGATCAAAGGAGAAATCGATTAAAAAATCCCGGCCGAAATTTTACGTTACCTCCTGTCTTGTAAATTAACCCACCGATGTCCATGGGACCCATGAGGAATCTCTCTTGAAGAGGCACCGCGTATAAATCGTTTCGACCGATACTTTTTTTTTTACTGCGTGTCCCACAGGTTCGCCGTTTCCTCTCTCCTTCCATCGCTTCGAAATCGTAACTATTACTTACGAGGGATGGGAGAGTGATTGGAAAGGCGTGGTTAGACTACGATCCCGGATCGAATTATCCGAGAGAGCTAATATCGCGGTGCCATAAACCGTGTAAGAGCGTCACGATCCGGTTCATCGTGGACGGCTGTTACGCGCCATCCATTGGAGATTTATAATCCCGTTAACAACTGGTCCTCGTGAAGCGAACTATAACGATTCTTTATATCGAAGTTAAATCCGAAGGATTCTGCGTCTAATTTTTCAAACGATGAGTTCGATTTATTCGAGAAGATGTGGAGGATTCTTCTAAAGTGATTCCTTGCTACGAGGCTTACAGTAATTTCGAAGTCAGTCGTAGATCGCGGTACGCGTGGTGTTGACGTCAATTTTCCTGGGGAGGAAGAACGAGGCGAGAATGACGGGGATTCGACGTGCGGGATGACGTAAAGTCAGGCTTGTTTGTGGATCGTTCTTCCGCAGTTTGATTTGTCCATCTATGTGCAACCGGCCACCATTTCCACGCCTCGTTAGATTTACGACTTGCCCCATATCTCTTCCATCGATTGCGCCTTCCGATGCCATAGATCGTGAACCTATAAACCTTTACCAGACTTCGAATTAATAACGAATCGAAAGTCAAGCTTTGAACTGTTATATATTGATAATAATTGTGCAAAAATATAAAAAACCTCGAGAATATTTTCTACTCGTGGTAGATCCAATCAAAACCTTGGCCTGTCCAATAATTGAAATCAAAAATTGCGAGAAAATCTTATATAATTTATTATATAATTCGTTTCAACGACCAACAACCATTACAAACGAACCGTTTGGAAAGTAGACGGGCAAGCCGGTTCTTCGTTAAAAGTTTGCCCGGGCCAGGAATTTAATTTAGCGTTTAGCAGTGTGCTTTACGTTGAAACACGACAGAGGCCATCCCCTCCATCCTCAATTTCTCTCGCGATAATTGTCAGAGATCGTGGCTGCGACCTATGAACAGTGAACTGATTGTACATCAACGGTGATGCCAAGCCAGGAGGCAAACGTTCGTATATATATATATATATATATA
>NW_006263452.1:411626-416931 GCF_000469605.1 Apis dorsata
TTCGTGAAACTCGGCAGATGCACGGGCCAGGGGATTGACCAGGGACATAATTGACATGGTCAAACGGTGTGTTCTCCCCAGACACGTGAAATGTGATAGAAGACGCGCCTCCACGATGTATACGATGACGAATTTCGGGTGTGCGATTCCGCCTGAATCAGACTGGCCGACATCCGTGCTCAACAACGTCGTTACTCGTGATGAAAGGAACCGCAGCGATGCCTGCGGATCCTCGCCACTTATGACGTGCACACGAGAATTCCTATGGAAGAATATGGAGAACAGTGGGTATTATTAGGATGGTAAATGCAAGATTAATTCAACCGTAGATATAAAAAGGAATGCGTCGAATTTATGTTTGAAATTATGATACTTTTGAATGTGTTATGGAGAAAGTGCTCGCCATATTGCGAACATCGTGGCAAAGAATTTCTCTGGAAGAATTGGAGAACAATGGATATTATCAAGATTGCGATTAATTTAATATAAAATATAAAAAGGGGTGCGTCAAATTTACGTGATACTTTTGGATGTGATATGCACCTCGTCGTGTTAATATCGTGTATGTCGAGACAAAGAATTCCTCTGGAAGAATTGAAGAACAGTAGATTATTAAGATTGAGTGGGATTAATTTAACTCTATATAAAAAGGGGCACGTCGAATTTATGTGACACTTTTGGATGTAGTATATAGCTCGCCATGCTAATATTGTGCGCATCGAGGCAAAGAATTTCTGTGGAAAAGTTGGAGAACAGTGGATATTATTAAGATTATAAAGATTAATTCAACCGTAATAACTCGATATAAAAAGGGATGCGTCGAATGTAGGAGGTGCTCGTCATGCTAATATTGTAAACATCGTGGTAAAAGAATTCCTCTGGAAGAATTGAAGAACAGTGGGTATTATTAAGATTGAGTGGAGGATTAATTTAACTTTATATAAAAAGGGGCACGTCGAATTTATGTGATACTTTTGGATGTGTTACGTAGGAGGTGCATGTCATGCTGATCACTTGTGCACATCGAGGCAAAGAATACCTGTGGAAGAATTGAAAAACAGTGGATTAAGATTGTGCGGGATTAATTTATGTGATACTTTTGGATGTGGTGTGTAAGAGATGCTTGCCATGCTAATATTGTGAACATCGAGGCAAAGAAATTCTTATGGAAGAATTGGAGAATAGTGGGTATTATTAAAATTGCATGGGATTAATTTAACTTACTTTCAGAGCTCGTGGACTTCGATATAAATGGGGTGTTTCAAATTTATATAATACTTTTGGACTTTGGAATATTAAGGTAGATATGCTATATTCGTGTTGCGCACACAGAGGCGTTTTGTGCAAATAATTTCTCTGCAACTGGAGAATAAGGGATGTTATTAAGATTGCATGGAATTAATTTAACTCCTCGAAAGTTGTACGATACTTTTTCGTATTGTATTATATTTAACAAAAATTATATTTTTTTTTCCTTTTTTTTTTTATTTTGTTTTATATTAAAATAGATACCTAGGTTTTCTAAATTACGTTACTTTTTTACATATTTTTTACGGTTACACGATTTTTTTTAATACATTTCGTTCATAGTTACGCAATTTTACAGGTTTTATTTATATTTGCGCACAGTTTTGTTCGCATGTAAACATACTTCAAACAATTTTAAACAAATATTTTTTTTTCTATTTTCCTGAACACATTAACTTTTCTTTCATATATTTATTAAATAAATGTTTTACCGAGTGCGTTTCTATATATTCTTTTAAATTGCTTTTTGTATAGGTTTTAGTTTAACACGACTTTTTTTACGCGATATATCACAATCCATTGTGTAAAAAAAAAAGAAAAAAAGGAACGCGACCTTTGTCAAAAGCTTTTGAAATAGCGTACGAATTCTTGCATTCAATTTGCATTCCTAACGATAATTATCCAACGATCACGATTACAAATTAAATTAACAACAACCAATTTCAACTTTATCCCTTATTCCTCTAATTCCATTGCAATAATTCAATCCGCGATTCCAAGATTATAATTATTCTTAAATCAAACTTTCACAATTCAATCGTTACTCTCCACCCATCCATCCACCTCCGGCCACGATCCAACGATCGATCCGTCTCTTTCTCGAACTCCAAGCCAGCAAATCGATCGAAATTATCGAAACACGGTCCAAGTTTCGATTCACGGGCATATTAGCGAGAGGAGGGGAGGGAGAGAGAGGGGACAAGACAGAGAAGTTCGATGGCGCCCCCGCAGTACATAAAACGTTTTCCATTCCATCGGGAACGGTCGATTTAACCCTCGGCCCGGATCCAGAGTTTGCGATCTGGACGTGACAGATCAGGCAAAGTTGGAGAAACCGCACCAGCGCGAGAATCGAACTTTACACCGTGTCCGCGGCATAACGTCGGTGTGTCCGCGTGTGCATACCTAACCCTCGATGGGAATTCGACTCCGCCCGGGATACGCCGCGTTCCACTCGGCCGACAACCGTGCGAGAAGTTTGAAGAAGGTGGGGGGACACGAGGAAACGTCGCATCCAATTTTCTTACCGATTATTTTCACTTATACCCTTTGTATCTTTTCTTGAAGAAAGAATCTTCTTCCTTCTTGCGAATCTTGAATTTTCTTTGGAAAGAATGGATTCTAATGCGAGGATCGAGATTTGAAGAGTGGATTCTTCGTAAGACATGTGTTTCTGAGACATGGAGAGGTTAAGATTTGGAAATGAATTCTTCTCGGAGATCTTTGAATCTTGGAATTCGCGAGATTCTCGAGATTTTGAAGAAGTTGAGATTTGAATCTTTCCATCTCGAATCCCTTCCAATTTAATCGAATTATGAATATAAGTTTTTTTTAAAATTAGAAATATCAATAAATGTCTACTAGAGATCGTGCTCTTCAAAATATTCTCCAGGCTTTCTATTCTCGTAACAGAATATCAATGCAATGCAAATATTTCGCCATTGGACGAAATATTCGCCCTTGAAGAGTGTTCTTATCGATTCGCGAAGAAAGAAGTAGCATCTCTGATTCGATTCCACAAAAAAATATTCCACCCTGCGTCTCACGGCTATAATTAACTATAATATCCCGTTTTGTTATACGTCGGCCATCGATCATCGGGGAACGGCAAACCCACCCATTAATCTTCCCCCAAAGGATTTACCCTTGGCAACAAAACCAACTGACCTCGCTCAATAATGACACAAAATCGTTTCTTCTTCTGCGATACGTGTGCGTGTCATCCCACCAGATGACCCAGAATCGGGATCACGTCGGATCGCGTTTATGAAAATTGAATCAACCGTTTATTTTCGTCGAGAATCGTCGTGCAGAATCGATCGAACGGTATCGGGTTCGTGAAAATATAACTAATTGTTTTGTTCCAGCGCTCTTCGACACGGATTTATCGAGAACGAGATCGATTCTCGAAGAATTCTAGTTGCAAGTGAAATTTTAATCACAAACCTATATATAAGTGGGACACGAACAATCAGGCCATGAATAATTGAGACCAGAGATAAAACGACTAGAAGCGTACGTACAAATTTTCTTTACGAGCTCGACATTTTCATTTTCTTGTAATTAAACTTAGAATACGTAAATATCAATTAAGAGAAGCATGAAGTAGAAAAGTTGCTTCTATTCGCAAGGTAAAATAACATTATCAGAGAATTTTAAAAACTTGGAAAATTACAAGAATCCAAGAATTTAAGAATTTCTCTCCATTCCAACTTGGACAAACAAAGGTATATCCTTTAAGGTATCAACGTGTCCCTATTGATTTTACTTTACTGCAATATCTTGTTGACGGAGGCGATATTTCAATACTTAGCCGGTGTGTAATCGGCTTATCGAATTAACCGAGCACACCTTCCGTCCTTCCAACATTGATCCTGAAAGAAAAAGAAGAAAAGAAGAGAGAAAGAAAGAAGGAAACATCAGCTATTTATCAATATCGTTTCGATAGTAACGAATCGGATTCCATCGCATCGTCCATGGAATCGTGTCCCTCTGTTCAAAGACCTCCTGAATCTCCGGATTCTCACTCTTGGGGCCAAAAAGAGAGGGGCAAAAAACACGTCGCTTCTGAAGAGGCGAAGTGTAATCAGACGGATCCTCCATGCTCTCTCCAATAGAAATCTCGTAGCTCGCGAATGTAACTCCTTCTCCCTTCGTCATTCGAACTAGAATGGAGCTGCGCTTAAAAAAAGAAGGAAGAAAAAAGGGGAAGAGGAGAGTTCTGCGAAAAAAGAAGACAAAAGAGCGGAAGAGGGAGAAAGGAGAGTAGAAAACGTGGAAAAGTAGGTTTGTTTTCAATCCGATTTCAATCGGGCTCGATGTGTAATCGCGAAGAAAGGGATCTCTCCCCTTCCCACTTGGACAGGAAGTTGTTTTTGAACAGGCATTGCATCGAACGAATCATCTTGCGTAACGAAGGCGAGGCTTCTCTCTAATAAAGAAACCGCAAGAGTTGGTCCCGCAAGCAGCCCTTGAATTTCTCTTCTGGTCGTAATTAAAAATATTCGCGGACTCGTCTCGAAAGGATTCCTTTTTCGAGGGTCAAAGAGCACAGCCTCCTTCCGTTCCGTCCATCTCTTTTTATCCTTCCCTATTCCATGTATATTTTAACATGGAAGAGTCGAAATTAAAAATATGGCAGCGGTCGAAGGAATTTATGGTGTATAAAAATACGAAAGCAAATTCCATATTGCTCCTTCGATGATAAGGCATAGAGAAATCGATCTCATTTTCTCAATTGGAAGAAAAGAAGAATAATTAATAATACTCGTGAATTTCGAAAGAATTCCTCTCTTTCTCCTCCTTCTCCTCGTATATTTCATATTCTTTTGTAATAAGAATGAGGGAAAGAATAAGATTGTGCGTGGAAGTGACGTCACATCGCGATGCATTTTCGGTGTGGAAACACGGAAGCGGAGGATCTCCAAGCCGATTTCTATTGGTCGAAGGAAGGAATGGGGGAGGGGGGAAGATGAGTCGATTCGAAAAGGCAGAAGAAGGGTGGCCGTAACGAGAAGGAGGTCGGTCCGCTAGCTAGTTTCATATCGATCTAGGTGTCGTTATCAAGCGAATAGGTAGGGAGAAGTTATATAGTTATTGGCCCCTGTACAGTTATTGGCCTCCCCCTGACTATTGCCATTCAGGGGCCAATTTCGTGGTTCATTTTCATCTAGGCGACTTTAATAATAATGAAGGCAAAGACCTTACCTCTATCTTACTTTTTCTTTTTTTCTTCTCTTCTTCTTCTTCTTCTTCTTCTTCTTCTTCTTCTTCTTCT
>NW_006263452.1:417142-432466 GCF_000469605.1 Apis dorsata
TCGTTATCTTTTTCTGCCAAGTGAACCGGTCAAACGATTATTACCTTCCACGAATTATAGTCGAACTACTTTCGTAGCTTAACTTTATCTTTTCTCATATTTTGCTATATTTATAGCTAATTATGTTCCGTAGCAAATGTTTCCCAGTTCTTGATTATATTCGATAAGAATACAAGGTTAGGAATACGATAAAAAAAAAGGAAATAAAAAAAAGTCTTAATAAACAATAATATTTTTAAAAAAATATTAGCGTCGTTTAATTAACGTTTCAATTATTTTCAGTTTAATTGGTAATTTTATTACGTATAAATTTTTAAAGAATATTGAAATTGTCCGGTATGTTTACTTCACTTTCTAATTTTAAACAGTTTTGTACGGCAAAAAACTCGGGCTTCTCGCCAACAAGAAGTGGCTTTAATTTTCCCAGTGCTTTCCTCTTACTTTTGCGATATTTCCACTCTCGTAAATTGTTTTTCGTCCGGCAGGCTTCCTCCCCCTCGGAATTCCCGGTGCGCCTTATAAAACCGGGGCTGGCCGTGTTTTCTTCTTAACGAAGAACGCAACGTTCCCCGCTTCTTTGCGGATCGGAGTTAGCACATTTCTAAAATGTAACAAGCTTTCCATTATTCCTTTCTATCTCCCTCCCCTCCCCTCCCGGTTTATTCGAAACAAATTTACAGAATTATCATTAAGATATATGATAATTGACTCGTGACAAATTGGAGAATTTTCGAGAGGAAGGGAAAATCATCTGGATCTGGAGGAAATAACGAAAAAAAGGAAATGGGGTGAAGAAAAAGGGATGAAGTAGCGATTCGATAAAGTATCGCGAAACTAGAGAACGCGACTCCTTTCTCAAAGAAGAGCAAAAAAATCCTCTTTGACCATCAAAACAATCAGAAAGTGGCTCGAGACTTTGGAGTTTCTTATAAACAACGAAGTCGAGTACAGCTTCCTCGAGAGAGAAATCGAAACCACATCTTTTCAAACTATCAGTTTCTTATGAAAAATCGATTGTATCGAGAAACAAGCTTCGATTAATTTATGAAAGAGGTATACACACGAATCAATTTGGTTGAAAAAATTTGGCAAAAGAGGGTCTAGGTGTAGAATCGAGCGTCCTTCGAACGAACCACTCCGCCACATCCACTCTTTTCTCTCTTCTCTAGGTCTACTCTGCTTTGAGTCGCAAATAAAAAAAAAAAAAGAGATAGACTCGAGGCGAAGTGTAGATTCGAGAGATATTAAAATCACTCGCTTTGAAACGAAAAAAAACGTGGCGTTTAAATTTTCCGGAGGAAACGTCTCGATCTCGATCGTTTCGGCCGATCATTTTTATCCTCGAACTCGCACCGCTTTGACACTCCCTTTGATCGCTCGTGCGCGCATATAACGGAGGGGGAAAGTTTGGGAAAATTCCTCGTTAATTCCTAAAATGGAAGTTCTCGTAAAAAAAAAAAAAAAAAAAAAAAAAAAAAAAAAAAAGAAAGAAAGAAAAAAGAAGGAAAGAAAACGTAATATTCGTGCGGATGATATATACACATGCACGTGTCACGGCCACGCATCGCCACCCATTAACGGATTAACGTAACGCTTCGGATGCAATAATAAAGATTTAACGGGAGGCATTCCGCGTTTACGAGAGCGAGACGGTGGTCGAGCGATCAAAAACTCGATTTTATCGAGTTCCTGGCGAAATTACTCTCCCGTTAACACGGCCGATAACTCGTTCGAGAATGGACGGCAACATTCTTGGCACGATCTTGGACATTTAACTCGGTCCTGAATTATTTACCGTAGCTGAAAATTAGAGGCCGTCTCGTCATGCCTTCTTAATTTCCGCTTTTACGTTCGACCCTCTCTCGTTTACACCCTCGTCTCCACGAAGAGGGAAGGGAGGGTTGTCGAAAATTCTCTGAAATTCTTTTCCCTTTTTTTTAATATTCGAGGGCCGAGCGAGAACGCGAGGAGGCGAACGGAATCGCGCGCGATGGCCCTGTTAAAAAGCCGATATAACCGGCCGAGAGTTTTTTCGTCGCGTCGAGGCACGCGCTCGCCGCAAAATTAACCCTTTTTGCCCGGTCTGCCTTAAGCCCCCGAGGGAACAATACGGCGAGGGCAAAGCGCAACCAGTCCGCAACATCGTCCCGATAATAAACAATAATTAAAAACAATCCCCTCGGGGATCTTTGGATATTTGCATTCGAGGGGATGATTCTCTCCCCTCCTCCGATATCTCCGCTTTCACCAAGCCCCCAAGTTGTTCCTGTCGTGGAACAGAATCCGCTTCAACGGACGCTAAAACGTTTCGTTTCGTTTCGTTTCGTTTCGTTCCTTCCTTTTCATCCATTCGTTTCTTTTCTTTCGCCGTTTATAGTATTTGGGTATGTGTATATATATATATATATATGAGGTCGTGTGCGCGTGTGCGTAGCCGCGACGGCGAGGGTGAAAAGGGAAATCTTTATCTGGATCCAGCCAGCCATGCGCGCCGCGTGTTTTGTACGCTTTGCGATCCGCGACGGGTTCGTTGCTCTTATACGCCACGTGGAGGAGAACGATCTTGCTTCTTTGACATCCGTTTAGTCTGCCAATTCAAACTTGTATAAAAAAAAATTGTGTAAATACATCGTGTAAAACACGCGCAAAATTATACAGTTATCATTTATCTTACGACGCAATGATCGTTGTAAAGCGATGAGTGAAGCGATGGATTCTTCATATAAAAAAGAAAAAAAAAACGCGAGAAGGGATTAAAAATTTGGCCATCAGAATTATCTCGAGAGATAATCGCCCCATTGAAGTCGTTTTTTGTTTTATCCCGATATCTCAATCGATTGTTGAGATACAAGCATTCGAAGCTTTTAAGACGTTGTAATATTTACGAATTGGCTCGCGGCCCACTGACCTACATATTTTCCTGGAAACGCGTACATTACGTTCTTCCAGGAATCGCGCTCGTCGCTTGTCTCGAGTTTGGGATAGGTCAGTGAGACGAGGCGCGACAAGGACGGAAATAGTAAACGATCGAAAATTACCCTTTTCTTTGCACGACGATAACTCGGGAATCGAAAGTCGTATCGAGATAAATCGAAAAGCGTTTTAAAGGGCAAGGTTCCGCGCTTCCGTGATCGTTCGCTCGTCCACCGGAAGTCATCGTTCTCGAAGTTATAGCGGTTTAAAGTTTTCCTAATTTTAATAGGATTAACCGCGTTTAAAGCGTTAATACGATTGAAAATATTAACTTCTCTTCGCGGGACGATATCTCGGGAACCGGAAATTGGATCTGGATAAATGAAAAGGCGTTTTAAAGGACAAGTTTCCGTGCTTTTAATGATCTTTCACCCATTGATGGGGAATCGTTATCTTCAGAGTTGTAACGGTTTAAAGTTTTTTTCAGATAGAATTCTGAATCGAGTTTTAAAATAAATATATTTATTTCTGAAAGAATATTACTTATTTAATTCAATCTCATTTAATGATGAATATTGGAAAACTTTAAATTGGTTCAAAAATTTTTTCGAAATAAACAATATAGCCGAACATCGTATATCTATATCGTTTTACGTAAAAACGTGTGAAAAATATGTGTTTGCAATGAAAATTCACAGTCTAGTGGTTCATTGGCAGTCTGGGACCTTTGTTTAACCAGAGACAACAGGGGTGGTATCTGGAAAAATGGAAGAGAGTTTCATGGAAAATTTCCTTGCATTTGGAATCCGTAGACTGTGAAAATTTTGATTCGCGTAGAAATGCATCGGAAGAGTGGATGGTTTCTTTCGCGTATCTTTGGGGAGGATAAGAGAGAAAAAAAAAAAAAAGAAGAAAAAGAAGAAAAGGGACCATTGAAAGAAGCGGACGCAATTTGTGTTAGAATATTTTAGACATAATGTTCAATTACGAGGTAACGAGCGTCTCGTGTACTTTACCCTCGTACTTATCGTTTTTGCCCGCCTCGTTTCAACCCCTTCGTTGTCCGCGAACATCGCCAGGGGCGCGTTTTATCGACAGCTATTCCTGTGTGTCTCCGAGCTTTCCTACGATACGATTCCCCAAGATTCACAATCTTTATCAGAAATTATATTATTATCTCTCCGGGGGTGGGCATGCAGCGGATCGTAATTTTTGCTCTCCTTTAACGATCCCCCCGCGTAATATAAAATATGTAATCCCCGACGAAACATGAAATATTCCCTCGCAAAAGTGAACGATGAAAACGAAAGAGATATAATACGAGAAAAATATAACATCGCAAGTTTTAGATTCCATTATAACGAAACACGCCGTAAAAAATATTTTAAAAATATTGCTTACAGAAGTAAAAGAAAGAAAGAAACGTAAAAGCGACATTAGAAAGGAAAATAGGACTCTGTTGTAACTCGTCGCTGTATAATTCGTTGAAATTCGACGGAAAATTGTTTCTAGCTACCTTTTCCCGAAAAGTTTCTCGGATGATGACAAAGATAAAAGAGGGGGCGAAGAAAGCGGGGACGCAATAACGAAATTGGCGAAGTTTAATTGAATTTTCACGGCATATTATTGGACGTGGCGCGTAATAACACGCGTCCGTGTTATTAGGGCGAATTAAAAGAGCGTCTCCTATTCTCCCAAACTCGATAATTCTCCTCACTTTGTCCCTCGATACTCCCTCCTTCCTCTTTAACAAATTTTGTTGCGTTTACAGATCAAACAGACGTTCGATCGGGATGAAAATTATATCCGTATAATTGATTATACTGCTGACAATAAACGCCCTTGTTCCTCGAATTACAGATATTGCAGCCTGGATTGGAACAATGTTCTTGTTCGATGAATAGCGTTCGAGGAAGGGAAGGGGATCTTTGAATAAATAAAACGTGGTTGGAACTGTTACTTAAGCGAAGCATAACGATACGATTAATTAAGATCTGCATAAGGGCAATAATGAGGGAATTTCGGAGGGAATCTCTGACTCGAGAGAGTGATTCAAAATCGTGTGTATATATTCCGAGGAAAATATTAATCATTTGCCAACGATTCCACAACGGGTAATTCTCAAGCCAAGATTCACCGATGATGGAACAATTTGCCCGGGGACAATATGGAGTTACGGGGGAGCTTGGAACAAAATGAATTATCGCCCGTGTTCGGGACAATTGCAACGGTATTGCAGTTGAATATTGCAGTCGAAATCTTCTTTCCGCTCCGCGCTAATTGCACCCCTTATCGATCGCCCCAAGGAAACGTAGAGCAGAACTCTATTTCTCGCGAATTTATCGCGACACACCTTTTCCTTTTTTCCATCGAGGGAGAGTAGAGAGCAGAGTTAACGTTCTTTACGACGCCCTTAATATTAAGGGAGATCGAGTGGAGCGAGAAAGATGCGTAACGACGTCACCTCTCACGACTTGGAATCTAAAATGAATAAGAATCGCTCTACCCCACAAGAGTACTTACGTTACTTCTTTATTATCGAAGAATAAGTCGACGGAATACAGCGTGGGTGATCTTTCCATTCGTGGAATGATTTCCTAATAGATTTTCTTTCTTCACGAAGATACTTTTTTAAGGACAAATATCGATCTGTCGCGGTTCAGGCTCCCTTGTGGTCGGTCGATCAGTTGTCACACACGGTGGGCGGTCTACTTTCGTTAAAAATCATTCATAGCGTCGACTATCTGATCATCGTGGAAGCAATGACCAGGTTGGTTCGCCGGATGTAATATATCATTCCCTTAACCGCTTCTCCTCTTCTTGGGTGATGTGTGCTCCTCGAAGGAAGGTGTTGGTATCGCGATGAAATTGAGACTTTGAAAAATTTTCACATTCGTTGCGCTACAAGATGGAAAGGGATTTCCAGGGGGAATTACGGGCAAAGATTGTGATGGTGGTGGGATTCAGTAAATAAAAGGCAACAACACGAGGAGGAGGAAATAATTCTGGAAATAAGAAATGCAATGATAAAGGGAGAATATTAACAGTTGAGAGAACAAGCTCGAGGGAAATTGTTAAATAAAGAAAGCGAGCTCGAGGAAGCGAAAAAAAAAAAAAATAAAAAAATCGCGTATTTGCCAACAACGTAAGGAAAACGATGTAAAAAGAGAATTTGAAAAGGAATAAGAAAAAAGAGGGGGAGGGGAGAAGAGAGAGAAAGTAAAGTTAAAAAAAATACTTTGACAATCGATAATTATTCGCAAAGAGGGAGGGCGCGGAATATGAAAAATTGGAAGGGCGAAGGACATTTGCAATTCGATTTAAATGGACGAATTCGGGGGAAGATCGGTTTTCCGTGCAACAGTCGCGATTATTAAAATATTTTTGTTTCTCTCTTTTTTTTTTTCCTTTGTATTTTTTTTCCTCCCCCCGATTTTCAACGATATACGAACGAAAACGCAAAACACGGAGCGGAACGCCGCGTGTCGACCATATTTAATTGGCCGTGCACTTCGATGCCGATATATTTTCCGTTCCGCTCGGTTAGAAACTGCGGTCTGCGCGCATCAACGTTCCCGCCCCGACCGCAATTTTATCGCGCTCCGCGAAACTGTCGGCCGGCCCTTCGCGAAAAAATTCATTCGCCTGCCTCCTAACTATTTTGGAAACCGATCGAATAAATTAAAATTCGAGGGGAGGGGAGAGAAAGAAAAAGTAAGGAAAAAATAATTTCGCCGATCATTTGTGATATTCCCGATTGTCGACGATATATCGAAAATAAGCCGTAACAGGAAAAGCTTCTTCCCATCCAAGAGGAACATTTCTTCCGTTAATATTCCCTTCTCCGAATCTTCGATTCTCAAAGAACGAAATTTGAGACTAGCAGTAGGAAATTTTCAGAACGAAGATAAGGAGAAAGAAAGGAAGGAAGGAAGGAAGGAAGGAAGACGTCCTCGGTTTATACCTTCCAAGGATGAGCGAATTCTCGTTGCCTCGATGGAGTGGATGGAGAAAGAAAGAAGGGAGAGAGAGAGAGAGAGAGAGGATGGAATGGGCGTAATTAGGCCGGTAATGGTGATCAAATTACGATGTTAATTCGCGGCTCTTACGTGCGCGAGTTAATAACCCGTGCATTCTACTGTTCATTGAAACGATAATACCTGCACGGTTGGTGTTACGCGGCTAATGACTACCGGCCCTGTCCTTGGAGAGATCATTATCAAAACGTGCGACCGAATAATTATCGGAATTCGGCGGACCCGCTTTCGTTAATCCAAACTTTAACGAGTCCCCTTCCCCTCGCGATGTTTCTTCGCAACGTTTCTTCTAAGCATCAAATTTTTATCCAATCTCTACTTTCTGAGGTATTTTCTGGACACTCCGCGTATCGTGTACTTGTTTATTAAAAATTTGACGCATGTATCACGCGTCGCATTTTACAAATGCTTTCCCATTCCTCCTCTTCTTGCCTCCTTGGATTTCCCCAACTAAATTTCGACGGCCACGATTCATCTTTTTGAAGAATCATCACGTACATCGTGTCGGTGGTGTAAACGCGGGGTGTTTCGCGCGATCGTGTTTCGCGTTTCCTCTTTCTTCATTCGAGTCGTCGTAAGGACAAGATACGCAAATTTTATCTCGTCTCTTTCGAGATAAAATTCCAAGGAATGTATAAAGCGAAGGAAAATACTCTTATTCTTTTCAAAATGAGCAAAGTATTATTTCTCCTCGTGAGATCCTCAAATGAGATCCTCGCACATCTACCACCTTTTACCAACGCAAAAATATCCCGATTTGCCGATGCGCGATAATTAGCCGTTCCTCCGTTAAAGAAACGGAGCAACAAAAAAGAGGAGAAAAGAAAAAGAGGATGGAGGAACACGTATTCGGTATAAATTTTTTGGACCGCGATATCCCCGGGAGAAGAGTTGGAACGTTTCAATCCGGTTGTTATTAAGACGGTCCCTGAACGCTCGAATTTTTCCGCAAAATGAAGCCGCGGAATTGGGACAGGCTGTGTGCATTCCGCGCACGTACGAATACCTTATCGTTGATTGCGCCAATCCCCGACCACCGTATCATCGTGGAAAATTGTATTTAAAGACGGTGGTATCGGTTTCTTTTTTCGTTCCTTTCCTTCTTTCTTTTCTTTTTTTTTTTTTTTCCCCTCCTCCGAAAATCCCGAAAACGAAGAAGAAAGAGAGAGAAACCGTGGCTTTATATTCCGAAGGAAAGAGAGCCGGCAATGATCGAAGTTTTGAAAAAGTTCTTTTGCTGAGCGAGGGAAGGGATGGTTTCACGCGAAAGATATAAAACTGCGGCCGCGTAAGAAAACATCCATCCTCGTTATCGTTCGTTTCCCTCCTCAGATTCACGGCTAATTAACGAACTTTTTCGGCCGAATGTTTGGAACGGGATTTATTTATCCTCTGAAATGAGGAAATGGTCATCCATGAAGGGGAAAAAAAAAAAAAAAAAAAAAAAGGAAAGAGAAGAGAGGAGGGAAGGGATGTAACGGGTTTGTTTCCAACTTCCTACGCGCGTTATTAAATAAATTATTCGTGGACAGCGGTAAGTGTTTATCAACGTTACAACGGCTTGCGCGTCTACTAATGAACCGCGAAACTTATGCGCATATTAATCACACGTTTCGCATGGAAGTTTTCGTTTCTCCCGTGTAACGCGTCGCGGTTGACAAGACGGCCGTGGACGACCGCGTCGAGGAATGGCTTCGTTACGAAGTTGACGCGGGTTTCAGGACGAGTCGCGTGTAAAATTGGAAAGGAAATTTGTGAATGGTATTGTCTGGAAAATTGTTGTTACAAACTTTTATTTTATTTGAGCAAGCAAGACAGTTTAATCAGTGGCTTCCATTCTTTCCTCCTCCGTTATTCACAGTTTAAAATTAAGAATAAAAAAAAAATGATATTTTAAGAACTACATACATATATATATATTTTTTTTTTTCAAGATAACGAGGATATTATTACGCAAGTAACGATCCTATTAATATTCTGATATAATAACTTCTGCTAAGTTGAAATTACCGAAAGGAAAGAGAGAGAGAGAGAGAGAAACAAGTAAGGAGTAAATTTCCCCGTGGATCCAAAAATAACTCGGCGCACCATGGTTCTCGGGGGTTGAAATTCAATAACGCGGGCCATACAGGGTCGCGTTAAACAGCGGCCCGGTGGCGCAAACTTGTTGATGTCGTTAATTTCCATCGTGTTAGGGATTAGTGTTGCTTCTCCATAATCTATGCACACGCGTGCACTCGTGAGAGAAGGAAGGGGGAGGGGGAAGGTGGTTAAGAGAAATGAGACGTGGAAGAAGAGGTTGGTGGGTTAGAAGGTTGAGAAGATAACGTTCAAACCTATGTCCCGACAATGTTGTTTTAGACGTGCTCAAAGGAAGATACACACAGACACACACATACACACACGTCTCGTGAATGTTATGTCAGCTTCTGGCCGCCTGTCGGCCCGGCAAACTGTATAATAATGGTAAGCAAACACACGGGTGTAGCGGGTGGCGGCCACCACTCCTATAGATTCATGAAAAATGCATTTCACGGAGCCGGATGCCGGTGGACGCGACACCTCGTCGATCACTCTAATCGGCTCGCGAGGAAACGTGAAATTGTTTCGCCCTAGAACGTATCCAATTCGAATTCTTCTTCTTCTTCTTCTTCTTCTTCTTCTTCTTCTTCTGAGAAATTGCGCGCGTTAGCGTTCTTCTTCGCTCTTTTTCATTCGTTTTCGATGGAATTTCTTTCGTTAGATCGAGTTCAGACGAGTTTTTTTCACATCGAGAAATATTTTTATAGATAGGTTATTCTTAAATGATCGACGTGGTTCGTATTCGCTTTCTTTTTTTTTTTTTTTTTTTCTTTTTGAAAGGGAAAAGGAATTTAGGCTTGTGTTTCTTAAGTTAAGGCGCGAAATATTTGTACGGTATTTCGTGTTAAAATAAAAAATTAAGGTATGAGAGTCCTGCTCGATTGCTATAGTTTAATTCGTATATGGATTTTCGAATTATGGATCACTCGCAAATACATGCATGATTTTACTTACTCTAAAAAAATAACAGATGACTCTTTATTAGTCTTCGATAATTTGACGTTACTTTTGTATAAATATTTGCCGTAGCATCATTGCAAACGAATACTTTCCATTATTAAAAATTCGAGAGGGGAGGGAAAAATCGGAAAATACTATTATACGATTGCGAGCAAATACTTTCCGTTATTAAAAATTCGGGGAAAGAGGAAATCGGAGAGAGCACTACGACGATCGAATCCGCGAGTTCAACCTTCGTTGATTGATCGATTTTTTGGTTTCATTTTCTTCCTCGCCCGTACAATTGCGCGAAAACTCGCTTTCCATAACTAACGTGTTAAATGCTCCGTAACTTTTCGAAGCTGCCCGTCTATTTATCGAGTCGAGTGTATAAACCGAATCGAACCGGACAGATTCGATTCCATAGAGGGTGAAATAAAACCTGAGACGAGATATTTCTGGTTTGGAATTACCAGACTGGACGAAATAGTGAGGGGAGGGGGACAACATTCGGATCGTGTATCTCGATATTCGTGGACGCGCATCGGTTCGTTCATTTGCGCGGAGGGCTATCTCCGTGTCCACGCAGCGGCTCTCTCCATTAGCGCGTATAAATTCGCGGCCGCTCATGATTGCGTAATAAACGCGCAAGGGAGACGTATATATACAAAAGAAAGAAAGAAAAAAAAAAAAAACGACATATCAATATTTATCGGCCTGCCAAGAGAACCCGAAATCCCCGTATCTCCCCGGCGATCAAAGTTGCGAAGTCGAGCACGGCCACGATTTCGAACAAGGCCTTCGAAACGAACACGCGTGGCACGTGGATCATTCCGTGTAATGGCGGGTATTAGTTAACGAGCAGCCGATGGAATTCTTTTGTGAACTTTGGATCCGCGGGAATATTAATATTCGCTCGAATATTTCGAAATATATTCGGGGAGGGAGGGGAGAAAAAAAAAAAAAAAAATATCGATCGGTCGATACGTTTGCTTTATCGGACCCCTCTGTTTCTCGTCCAACGAATAACACGGAAAATGGGTGGCTTGTTCGGTGATTACTATCGGCGAGGACAAAAAGGGAAAAAAAGGAGAATGGAAGGAAAATTATAAAGCGTTTGTTATTATTCCATGGTAATTTATTTGCAATTATCTTTGTACAAATATCATACATTTTTTTCTTTCGAATTCTTTCGAAATCCACGCTTGATAAATTAACAATTTGAGAATTATTTATTCGTTGTGTTACGACGAGTGTTTGTCCTTTTACTTTTCTTCCTTTCCTTTTTCTTTCAGCCAAACTGGGTGGCTTATTTCCTCGGTGATTCCCTCGCTCTTATGACGATTTATCGGCAACAAATCTCTGGGCATCGTTCACCCTCCCCGTTTTCTTGAAACTATGACGTGGAGAGGCGCGGTCGCAAACGACGAACATTTCTCCACGGCCGGGCGCGCGAAACAAATTGCCCGATAATCAACAGTCGCAAATTGTGTCTTATAAGCTTAACTTCCTCAATCTCTTTTCCCTCGTGAAAAAGTTAATCGCCCAAGAATCGTTAAAGCAAGCTGAAAAACCTGTTAAAACTTTTTTCCAAAAAAACTTCCTGTCTCCACTCTTTCTCTTAGACACCTTGGCCACCCGTTCAACCCTTCACGCGATACAATTTCCAAGTACAATACGATACTTCTACGCGATAATTTATCCATAAATTAAGATAAATTCGACGCGATAGTATTTCGTAGCAGATGCGAAACGCGGATCGACCATCCTTTTTTTTGCTCAACGAGTTTCAACTCGAGCCACCTCACAATTTCAAAAGCAAACTTTTTTAATCCCCCCTTTCCCTCCTCCTTCATTTAAAATTAAACACGCGATATATTTCGTACGGGAAGAGAAAAAGGGAAAAACATAAGGAAAATTATTGTTGTAAATATTTTAATAACCTTTGCACGCCATTGTCTTTATCATTACATTAATTCTTTCGCGTTAAAAATAATCGGCGAGCAATCTCTCTCTGTCTCTCTCTCTCTTTCTCTCTTTCTCTCTACGAGTAAGAAAGAGCAAAGGCGCGGGTTGCCAACAGTTTTTCCAGCATCGAATTATCCGTCAGCCGAGTTCTCATTAAGCCTTTTACCGGAAAAAGAGAGAGTGCAATGGGCACTCAACGTGGGTGCAGCGTGGATTGGATTTTATGAAGATTTATCGGTATCCGGCAACGTCGCGGCAACGAAAAAGCTTGAAGACAGAAAACAGTGCGAGCCGAGGAAAAAAGCGAGGGACGAGTCACTGACACGTTTCGAGAGGAGAAGTTGGCGCGGCATGGATGACAGTTTTGCGGATTCTGAACGAAAAGGAGAAACTTTGATCCGTTTGCCGGGTGACAAGTTGGATCGATGAGCCACGGTCGAGAATCTGGATTACGTTGGGTTAACCGTGAATCGAACCAGGACCGGTCAGGATGTGTTGGATGTCGTTTTAAACTCGAGCCAGTTTCCGTGGAGATGGGATCTGTACACACACACACATGGGGGAGGGAGGATGGGACTATCTATTCTACATTGTTAGGTTTAGATTAAGTATTAGGTAAATTCAGGCGTGATTCGTGTTTGGGATGGGCTTTGATACTGAAATTTAGAACTGGGTTTAAACATAATTGAATTCTAGATCGGTGTAAATTGTAAGAGGATGTATCCATGTATTTTTCAATAATGATTAAATAATTTTCGATTTTCTTTAGAATTAAAATATTTTTCACGAAACTTATGACGATAAAAATTTCAGTTTCAACGAAAATCAATTCTTATTTTTCGAAAAGGAAAATTTTGAAAAGAAACTTTCCTCTCGTACGAAGTCGGAATAATATTCAAGGTGTATCTTTTTGAAGGCATATAATAAAAAAAAAAAAAGAAAGAAGCCAGGTGCCACGTAGCGACCCTATCGTTTCTTCGAAGTAAATGTACGCGTCTCGCCTCCTTCCTTCCTGCTCTTTCTTCCGTTCCTGAAAGGAACGAAAACAGAGTTTAAAGGGGGATCGTGGCACGAGTCGCTCTTAGGAAGAGCTTACGCGACTTCGATGTAAACTGGCGTTTCGAACGGCGGCTTAAGTCGAGGATCGACTCGGCCGAGCCCTTATTTTAAACACAGAGTGGCTTTGCGGGGGTTGAATACAATGGCTCGGCGAGCCGGCCTCGTGAATCGGAATTTATGAAGATTTATCGATAAACGCAGCCGAGGAATCTAAAGCGCGTGAGAGTGGAAAATCCAAAAACGGAATGCGTATATCCTCGGCGAAAATTGGTAAACTTTTAAACCGAATTTTTCACCAAATTTCCTCCACCAGAGCTCGACTCTTTTAAATTAACACGCCGTTAATTTGGACTTTCGATTGTCCAACCACGAGAGTTCGTGGAAAAAAATTATGGGTTAATATTTCTTTGGAGAGGTTGGTACAACCCCTATATAAGGATTGTCCCCCATTCGCTTAAATTACCCGGGAACACGATCTTGTTTTGATCGCTGCGTCATCAATTTAATTCTCGACAGCGGTCGCGACACCCTTAACCACTTATTAAGAACACAGGATCCGCTTAATGTCATATTTCGTGGCAGATGACACTTAATGTCGAATAAAGCAGGCATACGTCCCCCCCTTATAAATTAGAACGTAGAAATTTAACCAACTTCTCTAGCTTGGTGAATGGAAAGATAACGAAATCTAACATGATTTATCTCAATAATCTCTTTTCCCAACATTCAAATAACTGTTTCACCCCTCGTCGTTATCCATGATACCTACTCTCAGAATATGACCATCGTAATTATTTTAAAATGAATCAATTTCAGAAATTAATTTCGAAGATAATAAGATAGCGGAAGATACTTCGTTATCAATCTTTAGAGAATTTTCATTGATTCGTGGATTTTGAAAATTTCCAAAAAAAAAAAAAGAAAAAAAAAGAAACTATTCCCTCGGCATGGAAACCGCAAGAGATGAAACTGTTGGACAATCGAATCGAGCAGATAATTAAGAATTAAGAATTGGAGGGCGTCGGTGGCCGCGCGAATTTCGCAAACACCGGCCAATTAATTAGCAGCCACTGGATTAAGCCAATTGATCGAGGGTCTGCCGGCGAGAGTGGCCGGTTCCGTGAATTGAAATTGATTAGGAGGGGCGTTTCTTCTTTTCGCCTTGGAGAGATCCCTCTTCGTGATTCTTTCGGGCAAGAAGAGGTTCATTACGTTATGACGAGTGAGAGACGAAGGAACTCCATTAGATCCGGAAAAACTGGAGCTCACGGACAGGTTGGCTCCAATGGTTCGTGTGACTTCGAAGCACAGTCGCTCGAGTCGTGTTGCCCCAGCAACATCGATATCGGAGTTGTCGATTTCGTTTTTGCGGAAATGTAAGGAACATTGTTGTGTACTTGCAAGTTTTTTCGGCAACAATGGCTGATTCCGAGGTAAAGGGATGCTGCGGTCACGATGCAAATACTCGTATGCACGACAAGTGTATGGATTATGGTCGGTCTAATCGATTATTAAGGTAAGTGGACTAAATATTTTTTATATTTTTTATTTTATAGATAAATTAATCTTTCTATATTTCAGTGGATATTTTATTTATAGATTTAATCTTTTTACGTATTACAATATATATATTTTTGTGTTTTCTAATTTTTATATGCATAATTTTACATACATTTCATATTTTTTCATATATCTTATACACATTTCATATGTATTTTTGTATTCTTTTTATAGTTTCTGAATAAATGGCAGCTTGAAAACGTAAAAAGTGAGTATAAAACGAGTAATAAGTATGTTTTCATATGTTACAAATATATTTTATATATATTTTTGTATTTTTATTTTATATATCCATATTTTACAGATATTCTTTTTCATATATTCTGCACATTTTAGACGTATTCTCTTTATAGTTTTTGGATTAATGGCAATTTTAAAACATAAAAGGTAAGTATAAAAATTTATAATTTAGAAAATAATTAAATATTTTTTAAACTAATGACTTTTTACTATAGGTGGACTTATACATTTTTATAGAGAAAGTCACAATGCACATATTGGTATATTAAGAAATATATGATGCTGTTTAAAACAATAAACTTATATTTGATAAGTTTTTTGAGTTCAGCTACGAAAAAATTGAAGACATCAAACTATAGCCCTTTTGAAACCAATCAACTTTTATTCGAAGCATTTTTTAATATTATGAAGAATAATACAAATACGTGCATGCCCAAATATAAATCAATTGTTAATTAAAAACTATGTATCATTAATTGTAAATTATATTCAATAAATGTTATTTTTCAATAAATAAATGAGTTTT
>NW_006263452.1:432480-432722 GCF_000469605.1 Apis dorsata
ATTTAAAAAACATTTATTCCTGAGCCTACATCCTTTCCAGTCCCTTAGAATTAAGTAAAATGTTAAAAAATGATTCTTAAAAAAAATAAAAATTCGCAAGGTAAGTATATAAAAGGTAGGTATAAGGTAAGTATAATTTTAAATTGGCGTCAAAATTTCGGTTTGTTTCCAAACATTGCTCTGTTTATTTACATTTTCAATGTTTATTTACATTCTCGGTCTGTTTATTTACATTTTCAATG
>NW_006263452.1:433333-435117 GCF_000469605.1 Apis dorsata
AAGGAATATATAGGATTAAGGAATATGGATAATAGGAGCATAGGATCACAGGAATATTCAGGATGGAGAAATATGGATAGTATGAGTGTAGGATCATAGGAATATTCAGGATGGAGAAATATGGATAATAGGAGCATAGGATCATAGGAATATTCAGGATGGAGAAATATGGATAATAGGAATATAGGAACATAGGAATATTCAGGATTAAGGAATATGGATAATAGGAATATAGGAACATAGAAATATTCAGGATGGAGAAATATGGATAACAGGAATATAGGAATACAGGAATATTCAGGATTAAGGAATATGGATAATGAATAGTAGGAAAATTGGAACATAGGAATATATAGGATAAAGGAATATGAATAATAAAAGTATATATTTTATGTACTTACTTTTTTAGAGCTACTTTTGATAGTTTTTCGAAATGAGATCAATTCCTTGGAATCTCCGGAAATTATGGAAATAATGTCAAAATACTGAAAATTTCCAAATAATCGAATTAATGAACATTAATCATGTATTAAATACTTATTTTTTTACCATTTTTCCTAGTGTTGCCATTGTTTCAGAGATCTAAAAAATTTTTTCCATAGCTTACACAAATCTGTATTTATTTCTTTCACACTTATCTTCTGTCACGAATGGAGATTTTTTGTTTTGCGTTTTTAGTCATTTTAATAATTTTTAAATAATTCAAAAATATACTCAGTAATGTATTTCTATTATTTAGAATATTTTTTTTGCTTGTAATAATAATGAATAATAATAAAGTATAATTATTAAAATAATACAATATTAAAATAATATTAAAAAATCTTTAAAATAAAAGTTAAATGGTTTCGAGAGGGGCTATTTACTTTTTTACAAACATAAAGGATTTCTAAAAGTGAATATTGTTTTCTTAAATAGGGTTATATATTTTTTAATATTCCAGCCAATGTATTTTGACATTCTATATAAAAAAGTATTAAGCAAAAAACATAGTTTAAAAAATAATTAAATTCAATTAAATATCTTTTAAACTAATAGTTTTTTACTATAAATGGCCTTATACATTTTTATAGAGAATATCAAGATGCATAGATTGGTGCCTGAAAAAATATATGATGCTATTTAAAAAATAAAGTTGAACTTGATAAGTTTTTAATCTGTTCATTTATTAAAAAATTGAGGAAATCAGAATGTAGCCCTTTCAAAACCATTCAATTTTTATTCCAAGCATTTTTTAATACTATGAAAAATAAACGAGATATTTAACAAAAAAAAGATTAATATCAAAATTCCCTGAAAAAAGAAAAATTTTTGTATCCTCAATCCAAATCGTCGAGCCCAATATCGTCGTGGATAAGTACGTCGATAGGCAATAAATAAGTTACCAATAAATCTCGAATTTCTTCCGAACTCTGCAAAAATCTGAAACATAAAGAAAAATATTATTATCGATATTATATATTTAAAATAAATCCCAAACAAGATTCCCTCGAAAAGTGAATCAATGAAACTTACCCCATAGCTCGGCGACAAGGGAAAGAGCATCGCAGATGCATCGATGCAGGCGGAAAATCTCGAACGACAGCGGTGGATCGAAATTTATCAAAGAGGGCCCTCGAACGAGATCCCGGCTAAAACGTAAAGTCTTTAAGAGGCTCTGACCTGGGGTAACGCCCACCGATGCACATTTCATTAGAAGCGGGCGAGGGATAGTATCGGAAGGGCGTGCACGACACGTCAGGAAAGGGACAGATTCGGGTAAGAGACGGAGAGACGGAGAGGAG
>NW_006263452.1:435286-439420 GCF_000469605.1 Apis dorsata
CTATCCCGGAAGAAAGAGACCCGAGAGAGTATTTTCCGTGCGTATTCGTAAAGCTCGTCTTAAAACGTCAAACTGCGAATCAATCTCTCTCCTTCTTCCGCCAACTGTTCCAAAGGGATCTCTCGGTGAAAGAAAGAAGTATCGACAACCACCATCGTCCACCACGGATCTTTCCTCTGAGCTTCGTTCAACGGTTAACCAAGGATCCTCGGCGCGTTCGAAAGGACAATCGAAAGGACGAGGAAGTTCGCGACGAGAGAAAGAAAATCGGCGTTGATTACTTACGAGAAAGGGAATTCTTTCCCGCCCCCCTCGCTTTCAGTCGGTTTTTCGGGGGAACTTCGCAGCCCGGCTCTTTATTAAATCCGCAATACGACAGTGGCGAAAGTTCCCTCTTCCCTTCCTTTTTCTTTCGCTCTTTCTTTCTCTTTCTTTCTCTTTCCTTTCTCTACCCCCTCAGTGTCGCGGAACGAGAAGGGTGGCGAGAGGGAACACCACCTTTTCGCCGCCTTGACGATTGCGGAGGGAGGGAGAATCGAGTTACAAAGAAAATTAATTAGACGTCGAGCCGGCCCGTGTACAGAAGGAGAAAGGGGTGGTTGAAGGGATGGTGGTGGTGGTGGTGGTGGTTGGCAACTCGTCGCCACTCTCTCCACGATCGCGAGGCGGGATTTCTTTCCGTGTCCACCGGTTTATTGAATTTCCGGCGTAATAGCGGCCGGGAAATCCGTTTTTCACAGGCCGTCCCCCGGAATTTATTGCTCGATTAGCGATAACTCTCGTGGCAATAAAGAGCCGCGTGTGTCGCGATTAATACCATGATTTCGAACTGGAGTTCAAACTGCCGTTTTCGACGGCCTTCGAACGTTTATCCCATTGGATCGTGGGAAAAAATATATATATATATATACAATTTTTTATTTATTTATTCTTCTCATTTTTTTTATCTCTAATTTCTCTCGAATTTCGCGACGCGTATTTTCGAAAAGGGGAATGTAAAGCACGGACGAAGTGCGTTTAATGTCCGCGATATCGATTTTTCCGGCTTTTACCGGTCCGAGCTTTCAAATTCGGGGAAGGGATGGTTTCTCGTGATTTCACTCGTAAGGCAAGTCATATTTGTTTCCCTCCGCGGGGAAATTATTAAAGCGTATTTTCTACCCCTTTTTATTTTCCCCCGTATCGTGATTAAAAATCGCGAAAATTTTGAAACAATTTTTATATAACGTTCTATAAACGTTCCAACGTTCCCAAAAAGTTTCACAATGGATAAATAAATTTTGCATAAAAGTAATTTATTAACTTTGGGAGGGAAATGGTAGGAAAAAAAAAAAAAAAAAAAAGAACTCCGGTAGAAAACTCGGACGATCGACGACCGACGACGTGTCAAAACAAGCGGACCGATAAACGTTCCGCATTTTACACATGGGATCAGCCCTGTTCGAAAATATTTAAAGAATCTGTCGTATCTCTTTGTCGCGCGATCAACGACAGAAATGAAACGGGTTAAAGCCGCGCGATCCACAAGCTTGTATCCATACCGTACAATGTTTAATAAAAAACGGGCCCACTGCCGAATGCTTTGATGGGCGTTGATCGTTCGTTCTCGATATTATAAAAATTAAAAATTGCCGTTCGATTTCATAAAGAAGGAAAAAAAAAACTGGTCAGCCTCGAAATAACGAACGGCCAGCCAGAAAATACGATAATAATTGCGCGCTTTCCTTTAACGCGTTGATTCACGGCTACATTATTTCATTTTCGATCTAGATTATAAAATGCTTTATTGTCAAACCGTCGATAAATCGTAGGACAACGAACAACAACTCGCGTTTTATTTAACCCCATTCCCAGAATAAAACCATCGTTTTTTAACGATTGTATCGATCAATCGTTCCGCAAACACACCGGCCCCTTTGTTAACGAGTTCCTCCGTTGTATCCTCGAATCGGGGGTGGAATGAATTATCCTCCGAGCGGAGGAGAATTCCGTTTTCTTTTGATCGTAAGCGAAATAATAATACGCACTCTATGATTTTTCACTTCGAAACTTGATAAGAAATCTTGGCAAGAGAAAGAAAAAAAAAAAAAAGAAAAATGATACGATGGTGAATCAAATCTTTTAAAATTTTCTTTTAGAAAACTTAGTATTAGTTCTAAAAAATTACTGTCTTTGGAATATTTTTAGAAATGTAGCAAAATGTGTCCAATTTGTAGGAAAAAATTATATAAATTCTGGCTAATTTTTCATATTATTAAGGAAGGGATGTTTTGTAATGGATAATTATATATATGTATATATAAAATTTAAATATATCGCAACAGTCTCGAAGAAAATCATAGAATGTAGAAGAATAAAAAAAACGCGGAAGAGATACGTCTCCTTGGAATTTTCTCTCATTCTTCGAAGAAAGCCACAGCAGGGTCTTGTGAAATATTCCTCGACTCAGGATATCTGTCGCCGTTCTGGTAATTAAGTGGGTCGGTCGAAACAACGTCGAAGAATTGGCCGACACATGGGTTGGTCGGCCATCTTCAAGGGTAGGAAATGGATTTCTCTCGAGAACCGAGATCCATCCTTTATATACAGGGTGTTAATACATTCATGGCACATTTCGAACATCGATATTACAAATTAAAAATATAAATTGATATTCAAAAATTTTCGATTGAACTTTATTTATGATAAATTTAATCGAACGAAATTTTCAAATTTCTATTTAAATTCTTTACATTCATATTTTTTTTTAAATATACTTTATAACTTGTACTTTGCCTTGATTAAATCAAATAATTGTTAAAAACTCTACAATAAATAATATGAACCTGAACCGAAATTTTTACACAGCAAGTTTTTCTTTCTTCTCCCCGAAACCAATCCTCCAAGAAAAAAAGAAAAGAGAAGAAAAGAATGTATTAACACCCTGTATAAGAGTACCCTTATTAGTAGAAAAGAAAAACGCGATAAGTCAGTCACCGGTCGAAAATTGATCGCTGCCTCAGCAGCTGGTGGTAATTAGCGGCGGAGCATTGTCCCCGGGCTAATAGATATTCGTCGGTCGTTTTGTTCGGGGGATACGTGGTCGTTAGCCGGTTCCTCGTGTCCTGGCTCGATAAATCGTTTCCATCGCGGGGGCACAAAAATGTGTACGCGAGAACGTGTGTCGTTTTCTTGCCCGTGGACATGTCCTTCGGCTACGGGGTGGATAGAAGAACGCGAAGGAAACCTTGGAAAAACGTTGGATACGGATGGAAGGGAGAATTAATTGGCGCGCGAGATACGGATCCGTGAACACGTCTGGTTCTCTCACTATTTTGGAAAACACGTTCCTTCTTAAAGATAATATATATACATATATAAAAAAAAGAAGAAACATCGTTAGTCACGGGAAACGGTGCTTCGAAGAGCGCAGCTGCTCATCGTTGGGACCGAAAGATGGCCAACGTTTGTGGGGGGAAGAGAAAAGTTACGTTTCGTTGGATCCGAGGTTTCTGAAGAAATTATCTTCGATTCGGGCGCGAATACACGATACCATATCTTTTTTTTTTTTTTTGAACAGGTGTATGGACTTTTTGGAGAAGAGAGGAAAGGGAAAGATATTTATGGAAATTGGAAACTTGTTTCGAAGTGTAACGATCGGTGACAGTTTAGATTGTGAAACGTTGGCTTATCTTTCCGATAATTTAAATGTGTCGTGCGGCAGAATATATAATGTATTTAAAACAATACTTTTTCGGTGTTTTTAAAAGGGATATTCGCGTTGTAAAATGTAAAGTTTTCACATTTCCTTGGGACAATTTTTAATTTTAATTTTTAGAATAAATAGTATGATGTACACATGTAAATCTCTAAATTTATGTGCTTTCTCCTCGCATACGATGCGCGATATTTGCGCAGAGATACTGTAAATTGATACAGTATCTCCGCGATACATGGAGACTCTAAATCAAAGCTCCAAGTAGCGGCACCGATTGATGCAACGAGTCGCCAAGAGTCGCGTGCAGGCATTTCACATTTTTCAATAGGGGGCCGAATCAAAGGTGAAATATATTTCGTATATCCCCTTCCCCTCCCCCCTTCCCCCTCACGACCGAGATTTACGACCCTTATCTCCCTAAATTCCTGTCGATTCTC
>NW_006263452.1:439467-441212 GCF_000469605.1 Apis dorsata
GTCGAGACGGTCCAACATGTAAATTTTAACGCCCCACCGATTTTACGATCTCCCTATATCATATCACCCGAACTAACGTATCCGAGCCGACATACGAACAGAATTTTCCAATCAAGCTTATTATCCAATCAAACATTCTCAACATGGAACCATTACAACTTTGAAAGCGTAGACAATCGTTGACATTCCCAATTTTAAATCGTCTTCGATCATCAACCTCCAAAAACTTGGAAAACTTTTTTTAACATTCCATTCTACAACTTTCCATCGATTCAACTTGACACTTGAAGACACTCAACACTTGAACGGATATCCAACGTTTAACGCAAATAGATATCCAGATGCAAAGAATGAACGTTAAAAGTTTCACGCGACATCGTTTCACGCGTATAAGATCCGCGCCCAAGTTTGGGGGAAGGAAGGGGGTGGAGGGAAGAAGGAGGAAGGGGCGCGTCCGAAGTAATGATGAGAAAGCGGGGAAAGTTTCNGATTCTCTGGAGGGTGGCGCGGTTGTGGAGGGTGACTAAATTTTCGAATAAAGAGCAACAGGGGTCGTAGTTTTCCTCCGCTTGTGGGGTGCCTTTTTTTCTTCTTCTTTTTTTTTTTTTTTTTTAATCCCTGAAAAGTACGATTTTTTTTTAACGAGGGTATTTATCGGGGGAGGGAAAAAAAAGAAGTCTTTTGATTGCTAATATTCTGCAATATTTATAGAAAGTGTATTATTATACACTTGAGTTTCTTTCTATACATGTTGTAAAAGATATAATTAATTCGAAACAAAGTATAAACTAATAAAGCGATTTATAGAACGCGTGTGAAAGTATAAAAATGTTTTATTTTGTAAGCGCGGAGAAGGGAAAATGTGTTGTGGGTAAAAATAAAGAAAAAAAATATATTTTGAAATATATAAGTGAAATTTGAAAAAAATAATAATGTCGCAAAAAATCATCGTAACTGCGAGTAAAATGTGTAATTAAAGAATCATGCAACTACGAAGTGTATAAAAAAGTAAGCTGTAAAAAGAGATCCAAGTGGATTTTATTAACGCTGTAATTAAAGAGAATTCTACCTACCATTGTACTCATCAAAAAACTTATACTTTAAACTTATTCTTTACTAATCGTAAAGAATTTTTTTATATTTTTCAACTTCAAAGAAGCTTCTTCTTTCTCGAAATCGGATTTAATTTATTTTTTCCAACGTAATACCCGTCAAAAAACATCAATTTCAAATTATCAATTTCAATTTATATTTCTAAGAGGAAAGAGAAACGTTTCTTCACCGAAATTCCTCTTCCACGATCGATATCCATCCATGGGTGTATTTAATAATTACCTTTCAAGTTAATCAATTAAATAATCAATAATCCCATAAACCAAATAACGGAGGTGGTGCATTATTGTAAGGTCACGGAAGGAAGGCTGCCCGCTTTCGAAAGGGTGGCCGTGATTTATCGCGCGTGGCGGAAGCCCTCGTCATTCTTCCCCGTGAGATGAAACACCAAACTCGTCGCGAGCACGAGGAACACCCTGTACATACAAAGCACGATATTCAACGGTGGAACACGTCTATCCGGAATCTTGAAGGGCTTCAATAATATCTGCGAGCTACTTCCAAAGTCTCGGCAAAGTTCTAGCAGTTTACGATACATGCTTCGAGGCAACGTTACCTACCTTCTCGATCCACTTACGTCCACCTCCCCTCCTCGTCTCTCTCTCTCTCTCTCTTCCTCTCTGTTATTTCTC
>NW_006263452.1:441249-446091 GCF_000469605.1 Apis dorsata
GCCTCCTCGATCTTGGAAAGTCTGCGGTCGCCGCCTCGTCCATAAATTATCTCTCACCAAAGCGTGTACAATGGCGGCTGAAAGTTTTGCGGCTCGAAGGAGGGAGGGGGTTGGGAGGAAAAGAGGGGTGGTGCAACCCCTTCGATCGTCGCGATTAGCCTCGATCTTCGATGCGAGGCGATAACGGTGGGGTTAGATAGCGGTTGACTTCTTGGCCATTGAGATTTCTCAAGGAGGGAGGGGGGGAGGAGAAGGGTGTGCTGCGTGACACGATCGGGAACACGATAAGGGATTTGATTTTATATATTCGCGATGAAAAATGCAAATCCATTAATTCTTTTTCTTTTATTAATTAATTAATTTCACTTTAAGAGTTATACGGTATCGTTCAACGGTTGAGAAATTTTAAATAAAATTATTGTTAAGTTATTTTTTCAAAAAAAAAAAAGAGAAATATAAATGATCGTTCGATTTTCTAAATAACATTTCTCACGTGCTCTGTCAAGCCCGCGGTGACCGTGGGATTTTATCATTCCGCGATTCCCCTCGACTTATCCTACCCTCTCTTTATCCCATAGTCTTTTCTCGCTTCGACTAATGCTCTTACACGCAACGTGTTCAGAATCTCGAAGCCGCGAGATTCTCTTTCTCTATATATATATCTCTCTCTCTCTATACACATATTCTCCGCATTTTTCCGCATAGAAGAAACTACACGAAGCTTAAAAAAAAAAAAAAAAAAAAAAATAACGTATGCGAACCGAAAGAGAAAAAAAAGGTGGAGAGAAAAATTGAAAGAAAAAATATAAAAAACGAAAGAGAAGAAGCGCTCGAAAGGGGGCGAGAGGGGAACTCGGTCAATCTGTTCGAAGGCGTGTAACGCGGAGGCGGTAAACGGGTGATTTCACGCGTGATTTCCACGAGCCGGTTATTAAAAGTTGGACAAGAGCGCGCACGGCGCGGAAACTGCTTTTTGCAGTCCGCGTCGAGTGGCTTTTTAGAAAGTTGGCGGCGAAACTGCGACGGGGGGACAGGCGAGAAGCGTATCGCGGGAAGCGGACGATCGAGTGGGGGTGGATCCGCAAATTATTAACGAGGGGCCAGCGGGGCAAAGTTTCGCAACTGGGTGACGCGTTCACCCGACGCTCGATGGGAAATTTGACGCGAGCCCGCGATGAATGCCCTCGTTATACTCGTCGCGACGCTGCCTATAATTCTCGCGACACGCGTTCGAACACGCGCCACGAATGGATGATACGTGGAAAACCGGATTTTCCGTGGAAAAAATAATTATTCTTGAAACGGGAGAAGAAGTCGCGTCTGAAAAACGAGATATCGTGGAAATTGGAAAAGTAGAAATGGTCTTCGTAAAATGTGAATCAGAATTTTGAATTCGATTAGATGAGAAAAGTAATTGATTAAGCATATTTAAATGTTTTTACTCTTTAAATATTGTAGAACTTCCGGCGGAAATGGAGGAGTTTTGTAGACCGAAAAATTCGTGTTATTTTTGATAAAAGAATTGATTATCGACGTTAAATATTCCCTCGATATCGAATGGAATGTTTTTGCCGGTGGAATTTTGATAATTATTTTCTTGATCATAAAATTATTCGGGGACGCTTCGAATATCGCGGAACTCTTCTTTGGGCCGGAAGTGGCCACTTCGTGAAAAAAATGATTATCGAGAACATTTTACATATTCCATTTTCTATTTCGATAACGGAACAAAAGGTTGGCCAACTTCTTCGCCACGTTGTTCTATTTCAATTTCGCGTGTAAAATGCACGACACGTCAGAGATGCCATTCGAAAAGGTTAACGCATGCCGAATGAATAAATCCTTCACACTTCTCGCGGGAATAACCGAACTAGATATTGAAAATTCTAATTCCACAAGCGACCCGCGCGAGAAATTTTCAATTTTACCAATTCATTCGCCAATCCATTCACCAACGATCATCAACACCCGCGATCTTTCGCATTTGAATCGATTCCCTCGATGATTTTATCGATGGGATTCGTTCGGACCGATATATCCAAATTACCCTGTTAAACCGTGGCCAATTATCGTGGCCGATCTTCGGATGATTGAAACTTGAGAAATTTGGAAAGGGGATGGGACATTTTACGATCCGTGACTAGTGTCCATTCGAACGCTTCAAAAAAAAAAAAAAAAAAGGAACGGAATTTGCGGCAGCCCGATTTTACGATCCATTCGGGGATTTATTCCATCGAACGATAGTGGAACGTGTCGTTCCAACGGAGAGAAACCGTGTCGTTCGATACGACCGAGAAAGGTCTTTGGTAAATGTTTCCCAAAATGTTTCGTTCATCGCTATCGTTTTCCAATCCAAAGAAACTCTCGATTCTTCTCTCTTTTTTTCTTTTCCCCCCCTTCCCTATTCTTTTCTCCCGAATTCGGTTGCAAGAAATATTCTCGAATCCTGATGAATCCCTTCCGGGGGATTTCCAAAATTGGAAAATCGATGTTTCGAATCGATATTTCGCAGGGAGAAAGAGAGAAAAAAAAAAGAAAAAACAAATTGAAGGGAAAAGATTTCACAGACGCATCTCGCGCATCGGGTTTGAAGCGTGTTCGTACAATACAAGCCGGCCGAATCGGGGCTTTTATTTACTCTTCACGGAATTCATTCGTCACCCGCCAAACGTGTAAAAACACAAAAATCGGAATCGCTTTTCGTAACCTCGTTCGACGTGGCTATTAATTCGTTTGAAATCACGGCCGGATACACCGTGCCGAATATACGACAACCGGCGGCGATTTTTTCTCGAAAATTCAAAATTTCGGCAAATCGCCGCCTCGGCTTTGGAAGCCAATTTAAACGAGCTTCCTCCTCCTTTTCCTCCTCGTGGCTCGAGTAATTTTGTACGTCTAGTGTTTCTATTTCTCCCTCCGCTAGATATTTAGAGAATGACTCTGGTGGAGGAGGAAGAGGGGGATCGTAGATAGCGAAAGAGGGGGAGATGAAGACGAGCGGAAGAAACTGAAAGGAAACTTCTTTCAAAAGTGAATAAACAGGGGAAAGGTAGGGGGACGGTAGGTAGCTGGGAGAAATTTTGTAATTAACCTGAATGAAGGGAGAAGGAAGAGGAAGGAGGCGGCGCGGCTCGGTTGAAAAATATATTAGTATCGAGGATGCTCTGGATGCTTTGGTTGGGTGGGTCCAGTGGATCGGTGCTCATAGATTTAAGAGAGAAAATTAAAAACTCGTTAACAAGAGGAAAATTACGAAACTCATTAGCGGGGACAGGGAGAGACGAGAACACCGGCATCATCGTCGTGTATATATAAGGTTAAAAGGGTAAAGAGGAAAGTTTCCAACGATTTTTTCCAGTCGATATCGAAGAGATGTACGCGTCTCTTTGTGCGCCGAGAGCATTAGGGAGGTGGAGGTGGAGGGGGAGAGACAGAAGAAAACAAATATCGAGCAACAAAAGCGTGGGGAGAAGCGGAACCCCTCTGCCCACGCAGGTGTCCCCCTCCTCTCTCCCCCCCCCCCTGTGTGTCTGACTGCGTTGGCTTACGGCCACGAATGCCAATGTTCCAGCCGAAAACACGATTTAGGGTGGAATAATCCGTTCGGTAAAGGTCTCTCCGCCTATCTTCGTCCGTTCTCTTCGTTTTCTTTTTCTCTCCTCTCTCTCTCTCTGTCTGCCGTTTGATTTTCTTCGTGTTCACCTCTCGATCCAGCAACGATTCCAGTTGTTCACGGCCGTTGTTGCCACGTGTACACCGCGTGCGCGAGATCGAATTTAATTTAAAATTCGGCTCCTCGCTTGGTTTATAAATAGAGCAACGATTCGTCACGGGATCGAATTGTTAAAAGGGAAAAGTGAGCATGGAATGATTTACAGAGAAATCAGGCGAATCTCGTCGGATTCGAGGTAACGAGGATCGATAATCGATCGTTTTCTTGTTCTTTTATTGCGACGATTAAAAAGATGAACGAAAGTGAAAATAGCTCTCTTTCTATAATAATTATTTTCACTTATAGCGGTTTCCAATTAATCAAAAGTGGCACATCTTCTTATTCACATCCATCGTCTTTCAAAGACAAATCAAAGTTTAATACATAGAGCCGGAAGAACGAGAAGAGAAGAGATTTCCAAGATGATCCTTCTCTGGTAATATACCATCCTCGTACACCAGCCTCGGGGCGACAAACACGGAAAAGGGGGCGAGCAGACGTCGTGGAATTAACTCTGTACCGCTCTATTTACTCAAAAATGTCGGGCAACGTCGAACGAAGAGGACTTCGAGGTTATCGGTGGAAGGGTGGAACGTCGTCTCGCGACGACTACGCGACGTCCCTACGAAGAAATTTAATTAACGGCGGCCCTTCTCCCCCTCACCGTTGGTCGNNNAGCCGTTAACTCGGATTCGCGAGTGGATTAACACGTTCGACGACAAAAGATCGAGGGGAAGGGAGGGAGGAGGGAATATCGTAACGAGATTCTTAGAATTCCGTCCGAGGGAGCGTCTCCTCGCGGACAAGGGTGGCGGAATCTTTGGCAGGGTGGTGCGGAGGGGAGTGGAAAGTTCCTTAAGCGCATTTGTACTTTTCGCTCGGAACTTTTGATGTGCGCCCCGGGGTGCTCTCGGCCGCGTGGAGGGCTGACTGAGCGGAGCCACGCGCCGGTTTCGACTGCGATCGTTCTTTTTTCTATTTTTTTTCTTTTTTTTTTTTTCTTACGAAGGACATTTCTTCTGCCTCCCTTTTAAGTCTCGCGAGACGGATCTCGAGATTTTCTTCCCTCGTAAGTGGCTCGAAGAAGGGCCTTGCAAGTTTGACCGGCCCGTTTTTTTTTTTTTTTAAAT
>NW_006263452.1:446356-459435 GCF_000469605.1 Apis dorsata
AAGGATCGTTGGGAAGAAGATTTATAAACGCCGTAAACTTTTCATTAAGCGAAATATATTATTTTCCAGTTGGCGTGAATAGGAAGGAAAAAAAAAAAAAAAGGAAAGAAAAAATATGTGTAACTGTAATGCAAAACCGTAAGGGGAGATTGTGAAGTGGATTGAAGTGAATTTTTAATTTGAGAAAATATTGGACGGAATGAAATTTTAATAGAAAAATCTGTACTGCTGTAAAAAAACATCGTGTTAATTTTCATTTCTGGGAAAGGATTGAATTACTTTATTTATAATCCCTCTTGTCATATAACAATTCAATATTAAAAACGATTAATATCTACAAACTATTATATAACTATTATATTCCTAATTACAACATATCTTATTCACACACCTTAATCACATTCGAAAAGAAACTTTTGCTAAAATTCTTCCTCTGATACACGATCCAATTATTAAAAAAAAAAAAAATTGAATCAAATTCCAATATAAATAATATCCAATAATAATAAAATCTCGTAAATCCCCTACCTATTAACTCAAAAAGAAAAATCACTCATCCGCAATATCGAGTTAATATCGAGAACGACAAATACGACAAACGACAAAGAATCACCCCTCCAAGAATAAGCTCAACTTGAAAAAAATAAATCCAATACTAATAAATCGTCCGCAAAGGTTTATACATATTCGATACCCATATTCTACTTCAATCAAAAAAATAAATAAATAAATAAATAAATCCATAAATTCCTCCATATAAAATAAAACTTTCCTCTCGACGAAGCAAAGCAAAATACTCCTCGATCTCGTCCGATTCCTCCTCGAACGCTCCTCGCAACCGTCCTCGCATCGACGGTGAGTCGCAGAAACTCGCGGCGGATGGATTTACGAGGCGACGTAACCGGCGCCCCGCGGGAACTCGGCGCATCCTGTCCTCGCGAGTGGAACGACGGCTGCGAGAGAGGAAATGAGAATGTCGCGGGGGGAGGAGGAGGCACGTCCACCCCTCGGTTGCGGTTCTTCGGGGACCTGGCTCAAGACCTGGCTGCCGTTAACCCTTTGCGGCTCGATCCCGCTCCGGTTATTGCGTAACTATTTTCGACAATGTCCTCGGCCGCGGTTCTTCGGGGACTTTGGGACCCACGTAATGGCCACGCTTTGCGGTCCAATTTGCCGCCTCGGTTGCGGAACCACGCGATCGACCTTTATTTCTCGGTTAGCATTCCTTTTTCCTTTCTTCCCCCCCCTTTTTTTGTCTTTCCACGAGAATTGGGATTATGACGAGGGCTGGGATTATGAACGGTTGCCGACTCCATTGGATCGCCTGATGATCGAGGTTTGGAGGTTTTGTAGATAATAGGGTTGATATTTCTAACCAATTGTCTTGCATCCTTTCGTTTTTAATTCAATTTATTTAATATACTTGATTCGTTTCGGAGTTGATTAGCGAATTAAAACTTATAAATTTATGTATTTCTGAGCTCTGATATTTTTTAAATATACTGTAAATTTGCATTATGATGTCGAGAGAAAATTCGAGCAACGAACGATATTACATTATCCTGTCGAATTTAAATTTTTCTCGCTAACCTAGCACGTAAAATGGATGATTCGACTCGACGGGCAACCAAAAAACGTCGTCGACGAGAAGCTAGCCAAACCGAATCCATCCATAAAAACCGGCGGATTACCGACATAATCCACTTTCGAGTTACGAAGCGACTATTAAAGGGTTAACTTTAAGGCCCTCGTCGCCCAAGTTTCTCAAGAGGTTCTTCCAAGCTCCATTGTAGTATAGGTTTTCGGGAGTATCGATACCATAGAGGGGGATGGCTAATTTCATCGCGAATGGAGACCGGAATTACCGTGCATCGTCGCCAGCCACTGTATTAATATCGAGGCGAGTACACGGCGAGGGGAGATATTTGCAATTCAACCGAGCCTTGCCGAGCTTGGAAACGTAATCTCTGTCTTTGGAGTTGCCTCGAACGGCCACTTGCTCGCTCTTCTTCCATCCTTGCATTTCAAATTATTCATCGAAATGGACTGGAGAAACGCGATAAACGCTTCTATCTACCGCCCTCCTAGCTAATTATCCTCGACGAGTATCGTGGATTAGAATCACGAATAGATCGCTCGTTAAAAGTCCCTCTTTCAACGGGATGTTGGATTAGAATTAGACGACTGTATTCGATCGGAGGCGTGAAAATTAATACTGCTTTTATTCCATTCCATTTAAGTATTTTGTGAAGTGTATATGTTTATTGGATCGTCGAAATGATCTATTATTTGGAAAATTTGAGGAATAATAAAGATTACAATCTCTTTCAAAAAGAGATCGAAAATTTTTAACTCGAGAAGAATTCGAAAAGAAGATAAGAACGTGCCCAAATCAACCCTCAACGATTCCTAATTTCGAGCCAACCTCGAAACCACGCGTCAAATTCTCGAGATCATTCTGATGGAAAAGGAGCTCGGGGAATCCGGAGATGAAACGAACGCGTCGGTACGTGAAATATTAAACAGCGTTTCCCCGATGGGCAAAGGGCGGGGGTGGTGGCGTACTATGCGTTATTATTAGCGAAATTAGACGTGTATTATTCATTCTTACCGGACGCGTACAATTATACGGGACGCCCTCCTCCCTATCTACCGGTCGCCTCGTATCTCGCGTTCTTTTTTAAATGAGAATTTCCGCCAACAAACAACCGTATGCACCGCGTTAAGCTACATTAATTATACGAGAGCACAGATACCAGAGCAGGAGAACGGCCACTCTCCCCTATCCTTCTCCAAGGATAACAGGGGAGATCGAGAAAATAATTTTCGCATTACGTTACGAAGCAACCTATATCCAGCCTATTAAATAAACGCGAAATTATATATCGTGCTTTATCTTATCGGTTGCAATAATTTGCTTTCGTTGTTTCGCTGTTTAAAAATTCGTGCAACTCGTGTCTCGCATCCAGCCAGGATTCGATCGATCAAGCTCGATGGATTAATAAATTTTTCGTTGTAATGGCGGCAATATTGTCACAAGGATTTTTCGAATCCGAGAAAATGATAGCAAGTCGTTCCTAGTCTGTGATTAAACACGATCCAAGACGAAATTTTATCCGGTGTACAATTAGATCAGTTGTAATTTCGATCATTACTATTCAAGAGTATGAGAAATGATTCGCGATCGTTCGAGAGGTTCGTTCCATTTCCCTAAATAACTCAATCAGCTGTTCGTCAGGTATATCTCCTGTACAGTGGACTTGTAGAGAGAGAGAGAGAGAGAGATCGTCAAGTTTCCACGATCGATTTTGAGGTTTCCTCTGCTCGAGACAACGCGTTCGAAGAGACTTACGCGTTCGAAAGTTCCCCCCATCGACGATTTCGAGTACATCAAATAGAGAGAATCGAATGTGGAAACTACGATTTCTGCGGATTCTTTTATTTATCCGGGGAGTAACTTCGCCGCAGCCGTTTGTTCCTACCTCCGGTGAAATGGAGATTGACGTTATGGGATCCTGGGATTTGAGTTTCACCGACTGTCATCGGTTTCCTTTCAAATAGACGTTGTACGAGGGTCATATACCCGGTCGGATACGATGTTTTAGCCGCTCTTCCCGCCGAGAAATAACACGCTTGGCGAATTTGCGAATATCGCCGCCCCCGATCATCTCGTTCATTTTCCAGTGTGTTATTATATATTAAAAAAAAAAACAAGAGAGAGAGAGAGAGAGAGAGAGAGAGAAAAGAAAAGAAGAAAAAAAAAGAGGAGAGATTACGTTGGAAAAATTGGTTTCTCGTTTTAAACTTGTACAGCAATTTGTCAGGGACGGCGTTCCTGGAGGAAAATGACTTTCGAATGAAATTATCCTCGCGTTTCATTCGCTCCATGAAGTCGTTTAATCTTTATTTCAACCTCTTCCTCCCGCCGCCCACGCTTCCAACGCTTCCCTCCCGACAGAACACCCGTTAAGTACCATTTCACCTGTTAAAGCGGCGAGCCCGGGATTTGACCCGATTCGAGGCAATTTGTCTTGTCCTTAGTCAATTTACGTTTTTATCGCGGACTTTGAAAACGCTCCCTATCAACTTTTCCCTCTCTTTCCCACCCACCCCCCTTTCTTTGTCCCTCCGTAATGTGTTTTACGAGTTTCAGAATCATGGTTATCCCGTGGCTACCACAGGTGTACACCAGTCTTTTCCCTTTTCGTAGTATCCAATCTCTGTCTTCGCTTCTTCTCCTTTTTTTTTTTCTTTACGCGCTCGAATTAACCGAGGATCGAATTAATCAGATCTCCTCGATCTCAATTTCGCGACAAATCGTCATCCGCAACATCCGCTCACGATTAAATGGGACGCGAGTACTAGAGAGAATTATTTGTTTCCATTCGTTTGTCATCACACAGCTCGTCGAAATATTTCTAATCTCCTTCGTACGTAGGTATATATACAAACATTATATCTTCTAATAGAAGAAACGTTCTACTTTACATTTCCTTCATTGAAAATTCTTGAATGAAAAATTCTTTTCGCTTAAAAATAATCGTAGCCACTCTCCCTAATAATATTTTCGCGAAAAAATTCTGCCCAATTAAAATTCCCCTTGGAATTTTAACTTCAAATGAAAATAATTCGAAGAAAATATCCGTTCGAGAATTCAGAGAGGAAAAGTATTAATTTATGTTAAATAAAAATGAACGACGATTTGGATTCAAAGTTATTCCCCTCTTCCCTCCCCCCACGATTCCGCAACACATATTTCGTGACCCGAAGCTCAAGGAGCATTCTCCCCCTTTTCCAAAAGAATCCATCCACCCCTCGTCAAAGTCAACGCGCCCACGTTTCATGTCGCCTATCACCCTTATCACTCGAAAATTTCAACTATTCCGCTCGTTTCCGTATTCCTTCGCGGATAAGGCGGCTTAAGCCCGCAAATTCTGCCCACGAAACCCGAAACTTCCCGCGCCCCACCCCTTCCCCCTGAACGCTTCTTCGAATTCGAGTTGCTCCAACTCCATGCACCGAGTGGAGAGTATAGAGAAAGAGAGAGAGAAAGGATGAAGAGGAAACGAGGGAAAAAGAGTTGGGAAAAGGAGTTTGGGAAATGCGACGGTGACTGCATCGTCCGAGCAGTCCTTCCTCCTCCTCACCCTTTTTACTTCCTCTCTCTCTCTCTCTTCCTCTTTTTTCCACCCTGGAGAAAGTGAATACACACACACACACATACGTGTAGTGGCACGTATGAACAGCCGCGTATGAACACGCGCGAGAACGCCAGGCGGGTTCACTTAGCCGAGGAGCGCGCAGTGCGCGGAGTGCCGCACGTACGCGCTTCACGATGGCAAATGCATAATACATGATCGCGGCGCGCTGCAGGCGGTCATGTTTAAGGATGTGTACGGAATATAACGTCCGGGGGCTGCTTCCTTTTTCAGGAAAATGAGATTAGAGATTGGCGCGCGGGCGTGGGCACGCGGGTATGCGCGCGACCCGCAATTTTTCCGGGCAAGGACGACTATCCTTCTATCTCGAGAGAGAGAGAGAGAGAGGGAGAGAGGAAGAAAGAAAAAGAGAGAGAGAGAGCTTTCACAGTCTCCGTGTATGCGAGCGGCGTAGATCTTGTAGCCGAATCGACACGCTTGTACCAACACGATGCCTTGAATAGAGGCGATGACTGTGAAGGGTGGATGTTCTTTCAACGAAAACGAGGGATAAAAGACTGGAGAGATTGATTTTGCGTTTGGTTAGTCGATCATGAGAAACATGAGTTTTTAATGATTTGATGGTTTGGAAATTTGTTACATCGTTTATTAATGTGCAGATTTTTTTTTTTTTTTGAGAAAATTTGAATAGAATGGATTCTATTTTTAAGAAGAATTATTTAAGAGAAATATATTTCTAGGATCGGAATAGTATCGCTCTTGTAAGGTAAATTTCAATTTTCCTTTTTTCCCGTTGTTTGTTGCGGACCAGTTTGTTTCTTATTTCCTTCGGTCGCGATTTTCTTGAAGGATTTCAAGTTTTCGAAAAGTATCATCGGCAGCCCAATTTTCCGTCCTTACCACGTTTTTCCTATATTCGTTGCGCAACCAGTTTTCGTCGTAGCCTTCAAGGGATTTAAAGTTACCGGTATCCTTCATCCTCCGCGACCCAATTCGCTTTTTCCACCCCCCCGTAGATGTTTCACGTCTATGGCATATCCTATTTTCACGTCGCTTCCCCGCGATTCAGCAATGTCGCTCGCAAATAGATTCCCTGCTCGTGTTTCTTCTTTGCCAATAGTATTTCCCCGGAGCATATTGCAACTGTGTTATTTAGAACCTTAGAATCATTTTTTTCTCTCTTGGAATAAACCGATCGAATGAAATTTGAAAAAAAAAAAAAAAAAACACCAATTAATATCACGATCAATTGGATTTTTACCTAACTCTATAACGTATTCAAATACTCTACTAATAAAATTCGTGATACATTGTTATTAATTCGTACGAAGTAATAAGTGAAATTTCGTTTTTCTTATATATTAAAAAAAAAAAAAAAAAAAAAAAAAAAAAAAAAACACCAATTAATATCACGACCAATTGGATTTTTACCTAACTCTATAACGTATTCAAATAATCTACTAATAAAATTCGTGATACATTGTTATTAATTCGAACGAAGTAATAAGTGAAATTTCGTTTTTCTTATATATTAAAAAAAAAAAAAAAAACATAAGAAAAAACAAAAAACTCTTTCACCAAAATCTATCCAAGGGGATAAAGAAAATCACGCCGTTGAAGTCCTTTTTTGTTTTATCCCGATATCTCAATCGGTTGCTGAGATATAAGCATTCGAAGCGTGTCCGTAGCGTTTAAGAAAGTGTAATATTTACGAATGGGCTCGTGGCCTACTGACCTACATATTTTCCAGGAATCGCGCTCGTCGAGTTTGGGATAGGTCAGTGAGGCGAGGTGCGAGCGAGAGATCCGAGTAAGAGACTAGGAAGGAGATAATAAACGATTAAAAATTACCTTTCGCTTTACACGACGATATCTCGGGAACCGGAAGTCGTATCGGGATAAACGAAAAAGCGTTTTAAAGGGGAAGGTTCAACGATTCTAACCATCTTTCATTCGTTCACCGGAAGTCATTATCTTTGGAATTATAGCGACTCAAATCTTTCTAAATTTCAATAGGATTTCAATCAGGTTTAAGGTAATTGAATTAAAAATTATCCTTCTCTTTGCACGATGATATCTCGGAAACGGAAAGTCGTATCGAGATAAACGAAAAAGCGTTTTAAAGGAGAAGGTTCAACGATTCTAACGATCTTTCATTCGTTCACCGGAAGTCATTATCTTTTATCTATCTGGAAATATAGCGATTCAAATCTTTCTAAATTTCAATAGGATTTCAATAAGTATTTCAATAATTTAAGGTTTAATCGATTAAAAATGATCCTTTACACGATGATATCTCGAAAAACCGTTTTAAAATGCAAACTTCAACGCTTTTAATTATCGCTCACTCGAAGTTACAAACGATAATCTTATAATCAAACCAACAAGATTTCGTTTCGAAACAAAGTGAATTTTTTCCAAAAAATAAGAAAAAAAGAAAAGCCGCGAAAAGGGCATATCTTGCCCTCTGGTATCCTTTTAACAAGAATCGATATTACAAGTTGAGAAACGAGGAAAAGTTCGCGTGTTCGTGCAGCGTAGCTGCGTGCGGTTCGAAGTTTTAAACAGGATTGCTCGGTATACGAAGGGGGGCCCCTCTTTATTCCCCCTCCCCTCATAGTTGGCCGAATTTATTCCATGCCTCGTACCTCCTCGTACGTTCTCGCGGATCGCTATATATGTATATAGCATGGATGATAAGGACTGATAGATCGAAACGTTTCGCTCGATATACGCGGTGAATACGTGCGCGGCCGCCACTTTAATACGATCCTCCCCCCTCCTTCCCTTCTCCCTCCCTTTTCGAAAAAGTTTCCGCGCCACGGCGAGAAGAATAATCGAGCCATATATTTAAACTCCGGCATAAAAGTCCGGGGTGCAGGTCTCCCCTCCCTGAGGAGGAGGAGGAGGAGGATGCGAGGAGGAGGAGGAAGGAAGGAATGACGAGAGCAGTTAGTATCGCTACATTTGCGGGGAAAGAATGAGAGATCGTAAAAGTCGCGGGGACGAGGCTCTAATATACCCTGGCACGTTGGTGCACCGTGGACCCGGCCACGGGATGACGGGATCCTCTCCTTTTTCCTCTTCAAATTTCAACCGTTCCGAGATTCGATAATTTTTGTCGTTAATGGAGCAAAACCTAGAACGATTGTAAAATGGTCATTTTTATTGCGAACGACGTGTGTTGTATGCAGCTCGGCTATCGCGTGTAGTAGTAGTTGAAGTATACTTGTAATAAAATGTAAAAAAACCTCGAAAATTTGATATTCACGGCGACGAGATATTTGGCCATTGAAACTTGGCATTCTTGGAGAAGTCAAAGATATCCAACCCAATTACGTATCTTACATCATCATTATCATCATCATTCTGGTTAATCGGAATTCATTACGCACGAGTATATATATACGACATCCATCGACTTCCCAAACAAAGCAACGAGACATCCGAAGTGAAGACTCCACCGAATATCCTCCATCGAAGGATTATTAATATAATTAACCAAATAATGCAGCAACGTCCCATTCGATTTATATCGAATCTATCTCGACCCGTCTCCCCCATCAAATAATATTATCGTACATAATTAATCAAATCGAAACATTGTAGCAAATATATGCTTCGTATATACGCGGTTGATTTTCTACCCCTTTCCTTCTTGACGGATGATAATTGTAAACGAATCGGACGCGATATAGGGGCCCTGCATCTTTGAACAAGCGTGATGGATCATAATGATCGGTAAAGTTGACGCGGCATCGGTTAAAGAAGAAGTAGAAGAAGGAGAAGGAGAAGGAGGAGGAGAAGGAGGAGGAGGAAGAAGAAGAAGAAGGTACGTATTACCGACGAGACGGATGTCGGTGAAATAAATTTTGGGCCCGTGGGCCCGCGGTGTCGCACCTTCGACCAGGCTTTATCTCGAATAAAATTAACGCGCTGACGTTCCAGAGCCGGCGGAAGTTGTCGGATGTTATCATCGGTCCTGTACAAGACACCGCTGCAACCACGTCGTTCAACCTTCCTCCTTTTTTCCTCCATTCTCCGCAGGGCGAATGTCGCCCTGTCGCGTTGCGTGATAAGCTTCGTCCACTTTATTCCCTCCTCTTTCCTCTTCTTACCCCGATAAGCCCGGTAGACTTAAAGGGGTCGGCGTTGATTCAAAGTTGCGGTTCGTGCAGTTGCGGCTCCAACGATTTGATGGATCGTTTAGTCCCGGTTTAATTGGGGTTAATACGTATCGTGTATCTTATTAATCGCTTCGTATTTCTCTCATTTTTTGAATAGTTTTTTGATAATTATTTATTTACCTCGATGATTTTTCTTTTTTTATATTTTAGAAGAAAGCTAGCCTCAAATCATTGAATTGGATAACGGTTAATAAACAAGCGTTCGTTTATTTATTATCGATTTAATTAATTAATTAACGTTAAACGAAAACTTTTAAATTTGGATTGGATTAACTTAGGTTGATAATTTTTTTTAATAAACGAGTTATCAAGCAAAATTTTCACCATTTAATGCGATTGACGACGTATTTTAAAATTAAAAATCACCTGGGCGTGATATTTAGGGGTAAATATTTATCCCCTGTTCCATTCTATTTTCTTTCTTCTTCTTCTTTTTCTTTTTTTTAATTTAAAAATATCCGAAAAACATCCGGGGAAAAATATCGTCGAATTAATTAATTCAAAGATATCGGTGAATCTGTTCGAGGAATCTCAATTTACGAGCTCGTTCATTGATAAACCAATTTCGAAGGAGAGGCGTGTATAAAGATCGGGCAACAAAGGACGCTGGACGACACGACGGTTCACGTCGTATAGAACTTTATTCAAGTATTCACGAGGTTGAATTTCAAAGTCGTTCTCGCCGGCGGGATCGGGCCAAAGATGTGGAGTATCGGGTTCGAGAAAAATTTATTCCACAATCCTGGACTGGTTTGCAGGCCCGCCGATGCGAGATTCTCGGCCTGCTCGTCCATTTTTCTTTTTCTTTCTTTTTTTTCTTTTCTTTTTTTCTTTTTTTTTTTTTTTTCGACCGACGCGCGCTGTTCACGCCGACCCTTTGATATTTTAATTTCCGCCACCGCGTTCGAGTTCGGTTCGACGCGCACGATTTTTCGTCGCGAGGAAAATTGCGAAACGAGCCACGACTTCGTACGTAAATTTACGTGCGTAGAAATCTTTCTAAGGAGTCGAGGGATTTTTTTCTACGAAAAGAAAGGAAAAAAAAAAAAAAAAAAAAAAGAAGAAGGAAACTGAAAACGAACGATCGTTTTCCAAATTGGTTCGCTGGGACTGGACTCGTCTTTTTTTTTCTTTTTTTCTTTTTTTTATTTCACAGTGAAGGGAGGAATTCATTCGTGCGTTTACAGACGTAGAAAATTCAAACTCGTCGATGAAATATTCCGTTTTGAGAGCTTGAACAATCGCTGTCGAGTTCGCGAAACTTTTTTATTTTTTTTTTCCAATTTGAAAAATTGTAAACTCTTTCGTTCTGTTGTCAACGAGTTGCCGTCCACTGCGCGCGACAAAATGATATTGTTTCTGCAGCGAACTTTGAAGCTTCGATGAAAATATATCGTTATTATTATAAATTAAATTTGACTTTCACGGAGTTAAGAAAATTAATACTAGATTGGGAAAAATATTGGAAACAGATTTTTTAAATCAACAAAATCTTGAATCCGGAAAAATTGTAAATAATTGAGATTAATTCTTTTCCATTTAATTACATGGATATATAAAACGTAGAATGCGTTGCCATTTCACGAAAAATATATAGCAACGTATAGTAGACTTATGACGTGCCAATAAGTTAAGGAACACATGTTCACGGCCACCAGTTGCGTTTCCACATATCCACGATTATTTTTCGCGAGCGAGGGAACCAACGGTGCAAACCGAGATAAAAGAGAAGGAATTAGAGAACGTGGCTTGGAGATGTTATCGCCATTGCTCCGACGTTTAATTTCAGGTTGGAACGTTCGTGGTGTTACACGTTAACGGAACGACTCTCCTTCGGTTTCATTTGGGGAATAGCCACGAAGAGAGAAAGAGAGAGAGAGAGAGAGAGAGAGAGAGACGTGTCCCTTTTCGAGACGCACCTTCCCCGCTGTATCGTTCTCGCGTAGTTAAATCCAAGCCCTTCTCTCGATTCGCGCTTCCCTCGTCGCTGATGAGACGGCAATTTTCCAATTCATTTGCCAGACTTCGTAAGCTTGATTACGCTCAACGGCTCGGCAACGTTTCAATTCTCGATTCTCCCCCTCCCCCATAAACGAGAAGAGTATTCATCGAAGATTCGTATTGCTTTCGTACCTTCTTCCCGATTCCCGCTTCGATCGCGTTACCCATCCTGGTAATTTCATCCTCTCGACGACGTTTAGTTTTTCGTGCCCCCTTTTTTTCTTTTTTTTTAATCCATCGCGAAGAAGGAAAGAAATTTCGCCAATTGTCAAGCATTTTTCGAGCAAACAGACATCGATTCGCGTTTCAGAGCGGACAAAATTATTACAATCGTTGGCACTTTTGAACGTAACACTTTTATGTCAAACTCACGACCCTTCGATTCGAAAATGAAATATTCCCTTTATGGGGTTACGTACAATGTAACTGCTCTCGTTCCTACATAGCCAAAGCAAGAATCCTTGTGTAAGCTCCAGCTAGAAAATTACCATACGGTGGAAATGTCACTGCAATTACGTGTATTACTCCGCATTCATTATCGAACGGAAGGATTGATCGGGGATCGGGGGCGCGCGCATTTAATTTGCATATCCCCTCCCCTCCTCCCTTCCGTTCTCGAAAAGCATGGACGATCCCACGATACCAAAAGAACGGGATGGATCAACGTTTACCAAGCTTGGCCGCCAACAAAGCGACATTCAATCCCCGAAAACCACTTATCAACGACATCCCTGTGTCCACTCGGCCAACAGATTCCACCGTATACGAAAAAACAATTTTATCCCCGGTTTTATGTTCAACCCCTTGGCCGGCTGTTCCCCATGCAGCTTGCGTCCCTGTTTCACCGCTATCTGGCTTAATTAAAACGCCGTTCCCGCTGCTCTCATTCGGCCCGCCAAGAACAATAGAGCCATATATTCTTTTAATAAAATCAACCTTTCGGTCCTTTGGCGGAGAGGGTCGCCCCGATAAAACGAGTTCCAAACAGGCAACGCCACTCGAACAACGCCTTTCTCCCTCCCCCTCCCCCCTCTCGTTCGACCCTGCGAACGATATCGTAGCGGGCTCGTGTCCCGATACGATTCTCGCGCGGAGAACCCGGCCCGGCTCCCCGATGTCGTTTTAATCTCGACTCGGCTTCGATATATGCGGCATGCATTATTCAAACGACGACCGGTAACGACGAAGCGTATATGGGTCCCCGTGTCCCGCCACGACACTACGTCCAACTCTAACGATCCGTTGTCGCGGCTTTTCGCTTCGATCGTTTTCTTGCTAAGGGAGATTGTTATTGAAGGAATCAACGTACTTCAGCGTTGCCTCGGAGAGAGAGATAGAGAGAGACAGAGATTTCTGAGAATTACATAATTCGGTCGGAATTATTCGTTGCGAGGAATATTAGTTCCAGAATTGTCGAGAATTGTTATTAATGGAAAGTTATTTCTGAGATATTTCTTTCTTAACCCTTTTGTTACTACGGGCGACTATAATCGCTCTTCATAAAATGCCATTGATATACTATGGGCCACTCTGCATAAGATTGCTCTTTACGAATATTAGATCCAAAATTGTCGAGAATTGTTATTAATGAAAAATTATTTCTGAAAGATTTCTTTCTTAACCCTTTTGTTACTACGGGCGACTATAATCGCTCTTCATAAAATGCCACTGATATACTATGGGCCACTCTGCATAAGATTGCTCTTTACGAATATTAGATCCAAAATTGTCG
>NW_006263452.1:460431-463632 GCF_000469605.1 Apis dorsata
GACGATCTTTCTCGAGTATTATGCACATTTTTGCCGTGGAGGAGAATCGCCCGTAGCGAAAGAGTTAAACTAGAGAAGATTCGATCGGACGAGCGGCCCACTTTCCTTTGAGGGACGGATATTTAGAAACTTTAGAGAGAATCCTTCTCCACGGTATTGTAAGGAACGATGTTCCGTCGTCGAGAGTCGGGGAAGTGGGACAGGAACAATAATTTTCCACCGCGTATCTCCAGATAGATATCGAAATCTTCGATCTCGTCGAGCATCGACGGCCATGAAACGGCGAGTGGACGAGTTAAGACCTTCTAACTTCTGATAAGAGTTTCGTGGTAGAAAGGAGAGAAAGAGAATGGAGATTTAGTTCGTCAGTTTTCTCGTGTTTACGCGGTCGAGGAGATAAGAAGTGGGATCGAATACGAATAGGCAAGGGAATACACGATTCGTCGATTAAGAAATCGTAACATTTTCGAATAAATAGATAAATCTCAATGGAATACCAATACCATAGCCGTATCGATTATTCTGAAAAATCTAGGATCATGATTATTATTTATAAATTAATATTCATCGTTTCGAATGAGCCAAACCAACGAAAAATTCCTACTCATCATCGACACGACGTTTCTTTCTAACTAAATTCAAAGATATCCGTACAGAATGGAGGGCCAAAGATCTTTAAATCTTTAACATAAGACGATGTTTCATGAACTTACCACGATCTTACCAATCCTCTTATGCAATTCGGTCGATCCTTCGTCGAGCCGTCCAACGTGCCGGTTGCAATAATCAGAGTCAGAACTCGGCCAGGATATCTGCTCTTCGTACTCGTGTCGTCGCGAGGATCCTCGAACCGCCCACGCGTCCGTCGAGATCCGTCTTGTGTTATGCTAATAACGTCGACGAGGGGAACAACATCTGACCGACGACGATACCGTCTCTCTCGACCCTCGGATAAGATAAGCCGGGACCGTAATTAAGGTGTCCTCCTCGGCGGATTTCTTCTTGCCTGCTTTGTTAACCACCGTTACGCCACGTCCGTTCGACGTGGAGGCGGCGAAGGCAGGAACGGCACAAGATCGAGGATCGAGGCCGAATAAAGTTCTTTGCTCGAGGGTTTATCCACACTCGAGGGTAAGGGATATCTTAATCGACGTTCAGTTGCACCGTGGAATCCGCCTCCAGGCGGACGGAAAGATGGAACTCCCGGAATGCGTTCGCCGGGCTTAATTAAAGACTTAATCGGGGTAATTATCGTTATGCGTTTTCGCCATGGAATGGAGAAGGGAGGCAAGAAACAGCGAGAGAGGAAGAGGAGAATGAGAAGGAACGGATCTTGGACGGATCGATTTCGACGAACGCTCGTTCGACGGGACACGGAAGAAGTTCGTTGTTACGATACGCGTTGTAAATATTTGAGTGAGCGGATTTGCAATCTCGGAACGTTAATCCTCCGCCGTGTTGATGTTTCTTCTTCTGTTCAGAGCGTGAGAAACTTTGAAAAATATTTACATCGTTTATCTATCTATTGAAGAAATCTTCTTACGACGTATAAATCGAGAATGCTTCGATAAAAATAATATTTAAAATAATACTTTCTTAAAATATTTCTTCAAATTCCGCAAGGAATTTTCACAAGATTTCCAAAAATAGAATACTGGAAATGGAGAGGCAGTTAGGTGCAATATAGGTCGCAATACTAGCCAAATATGGGCAACGATATTGCAAATTATATTTTTATAACTCATATCATGAAAGAATACGATTCTCCTCCGCGAGACGAGATAGTGGAAGAAGCATCCATCCGCCCTCGTGAACTCGAATTCACCGTTCCAGCGAAAATTTCGATTCCCCTCTTCGCGAGACGATGATGGAAGCGGAGGATGGATCGGTCGAGTAGTTTTTCATTCCGCGAATGAAGCGCAAACGACGTGGAGGATAATGATTAGCCCGTGGTGGTGAGATTCCGTGGTTAAATGCACGTACGGCTTTGATTGATGAACGGTTAGGTCGCGGAGGAAGATGGACAAGTTCCCGCTCGAATATCGATGGATGGGATGGATATTATGGGCCGTTGCCCATTTTTTCGCTTTTTCGTCCGTTTAATCTCAATCTTCGTTAACAAATTATTACGAAGATCAATAAATATTATTCTTCCTTGTTATTTCTTGATATAACAATTACGTTCACTTCTCGAAAATTTAAATAATTGTTGTATTCCATTTGTCAATGGGGAGAGGGAGGATAGAATTATTATCCTCTCTTTTTTCTTCTCGATGCGAAAAATTCGGTTGGTTAACCGAATGGCCGTGTATATCCGTAGAGGAAACACGACTTCAAAAGGGTTAAACAGAGGGAGTAAATAAACATGGAAAAACACGGGAGGCGGGGCGGCGGTCGAAACGATGGGGTTCTCGCCAAGACACGGGGCCGCCATCGATTGCATAATATCGGCGTCTCCAGGGTAAATAGAATGTCGGGCCAACGGGCACCCCCCTTCTTGTCTGCTGGCAAAGGGCGGCGGCAACCCTCGTCCGCAACGACGCAAACCGCGAATTTATTTCGGACTCCACGGATCGATTCCTCCGCATCGAAGTGTCGGGGAATCGATAACGACAACATCCACGTAAAATCGCGATAATTAACGAAGATCCGTTTCACTTTCCGAGAAAACTTGGAACACGGAATCGACACGTTTCTATCTCCCCTGTCTTTCGATTTTACGAATTTATCGTTGTCGAGATGTAACGTTGGACGTTTCACTGTTCTATGGTGGCGGATGGTTAAGGGAGGGAAAAAGAGAGAGAGGAATATTTCTTTCAAGAGCGAGATCGATACGTATAGATGAAATTTCAGGAGACTTTTCAGATAATGAAAGAGGAGGCAAGCACTCGTTGCTATACGATCTTCGATTATGGTGTATGGATGTAGAATGGATATCGAAGAGAAAGTGAAGGGTAAAGACAAATGCAAATTCGATTTAACCACTTCGCTCGTACATTGCATCTACTAAAGTTTATCGATTTCGATGTTTAGAGATTAAAATCGCGATAGAAATTATATATCGCGTATACAAAAGAGGTTGTTTAAAATTTAAAGAAAAATCGATATAATTTTATCCTTTTTTTGAGAGGATAACTTTGATTTTAGTTTCATGGTAATTAGTTAACATTAGTTAAAAATTGTGCATATTTTTTTTTTTTT
>NW_006263452.1:463810-466906 GCF_000469605.1 Apis dorsata
CCGGTGTTTCGATAGTGGAGGGTATTACGTTTCTTCTTCTACGGCCACTTTCGGTAATCGGTTTTGCATTAAGGACGAGAGTGAATCGGCGATTCGCTCGAGGCTCGACTGCCGCGCGGTAATGAGAACGCGCGGCAAAATGGTAAAATCAATTTCGACTTAGGGGTCCGCTCGAATTTCCCCTTTTATTTCTTGATGGCTGATCAAAGCGTCCTTCCTTCGACCACGATACGCATGCAAATTCCATACTTCTTCGCTCTTGACTCGACGCAGCGTGCCAAACAATTTAACGATCTCTGAATCACGTTCTCGCAAATTGTCCCCCATCCTTCGTAAAATTATATTTTCCAATGGAAAAAATATACCTTATTATTGGACTTTGGGGATTTTTACGCAAAATTAAATTTCTATATAAAAAAGAAAAATAATTCGTATATTTGCAAATTTTCGTTCAATCAATTTATATTTGCGTAAATCTTAAATTATCTTAAATTACCACTAACCAACAACCAGAAAACTTCCAGACAAACGAACCCGCGGAAAGAAGTGAAGTCGGAGAACGACGGGGAAGGGGGGCCTCGTTTCAAAGCGATTCATTTAATAACCATTTAACCGATAACAGGGTGGAAGTAGCGGTGGCGAGCAGAGTGATAAATATAACAGCGGTTGGATGGAGAGCTCCCTCCCCGTCTCAAGTTGGACGCGGATATATACGCGGGCATAAAACATTAAACACCGGTGGCGGTGTTTCGACCCCTCTCTTCGAACAAGGGAACAACCCCCCTCCTTTTTCCTTTCCTCTATATCGTTCCACGCTCCTGACCATCCTTCGATACCCTCCTCTCCTCTTTCGAAACAGAAAGAGGATCCTATCACCCTCGACCCGACCGACCGACCAACCCCTCGATTTCTTCTTCTCCTCCTCTCCATCCCCCCTTAATTCCCTTAATTCCTCGAGAATCGAATTCAAAGGGGCGAGGATCACCATCGCCCTCCCGTGGACGACGCGCTCGTGCTGGCCAAGGCTCGTGCAATAAAGCGCGAGACGCGTGCACTTCCGCATGCACGGAACCCCGGCGCCACGCAAGCGCGTGCCGCGTCCGTATCGCGGATCGATAACGTTATCATCGAGCAGGCCGCGATTCCTGGCGGCGGTGGCCCACGATTGACGAGGAGATGCCCCCCTCGAATAATCGTTTTATTCTTATTCGTAATTCGAGCGTCATTGTCGGCTATCGTCATTGTTATCCCGGCCTCCCATTATTTTCGGGAGGGAAAATTGAAACGGGAGGGTTCGCGCGCTCGTTCGATCGATCGATTCATGGGGAGGGGAGAGAGCGTTTTAAATAATTCTCCATTCCACCACGTCCCTAGCGAAATTTAAGGTAGCCGGTTCCCGGCTTTCTTCTCCGGCCAAGATTCCTTTCAGGATAAATTCCTCATACGTGACCGCGAGATTAACAAAGGAAGCTTTTCGGAGCTTTCAGTTTTTTTGGGTGGAGAGGTTGGAGGTTTGAATACCTCCTTTCTTCCTTGAAATTAATATTTACTCGAAAGTTTTTCTTGGTAAAAAAGGAAAAGTTAGGGAAACGTTCAGTGGTCGAAAATGCTGTTTGAACATGTGTATTTCCACATCGTGTTAAGCGATGTGGAAGAATGATGAAGATCGGATGGATCAATGCAAGCAATCATGATTTTTGTCTCGAGCGTGAAGAGAGAAATGGGACGTTGATCGAAAGACTTGGCGGTAGACATTTTTATAGAAACGTTATATTTGACTATGGTATGGAAATATATAGCGTATAAAAGTAGGATATGTTGCCGATGTGTAATCTGTGGCCTAGATAGCTCCAAGTTTCGCTCGTACCACGCACGCCGATTTATTTTTGTTTGATTATTTGGAATTGGGATTTCGGGGTATGTGTAAATATCGATTCCGATTCGATTGTTCGAAACGGTTAATTTTATTCGAAATATTTGAAACTCGTTATTTCTTTCAGTTACTCGATACTTTTAAATTGTAATCGCGAAATAAAAAAAAAAAAAAAAAAAAAAAGCGAAGCCTATTTGCGGAAGAGAAATATCGAAATTCGAGTTTATCCGTCTAATAATCAACCAATTTCGAGGATTGCAAAATGCCCGTAACATGCACGAAGATTTCTTCAAAGACAGGAATCAACGTTCGAGATCTTGTGAAAATCCCAATATCCGCAATAAATCGTAAATCAACCTATCCTATCCTCGAGCTCAACTTCTCCTCATCCTCTCGAGAAAAAGACAATCCAGAAAGATCTTGCGGATCTTCGAACGAGAGATTCTCGAGACGTAGGCGGAAAAAAACAAAAAAAAAAAGAAAAAAAGGTGCGTGAAGAGCAAAATGTGTCGAGTCGTCAACAGTCGTGAACGAATCCGCTTCCTTTCTCGCCTATTTTTCGTTTGTCACGCGTCCCTTTTTTGGGGGATGGATAGATATTATTAATCGTAACGGGTCTTGGGTGAAGAAGTCCAAGGAGGGTGGAGGGAAAAAAAAAAGAAAGGAAAAGATGGTGGTGAAAAGATCGGTCATGATAAGTGAGACGCTCGATTTCACACACGGCGAACGTATTGCTTTCTCGTCGACGATTAACAAACGCCGCCTCGAATCGATAGTCGGCTATTTTTCAGCTACGGTGTCGAAGGAAACCGCCATTTCAATGCGTCAGACGGGGAATTAATCGCCGTTGAGTTTACAGATTTACAGGTTTTTTTGAACAAATTTCGCGTTTGAAAATTGGATCGTTGATCGTGTTCTTTTTTTTTTTTTAATTAACAACGCGACACGTGTTTCGCAACGCGTATTTTAATACAAAATATTCTTGAAATCCGAGGGATCGACAGTGGAAATAAACAATCGAAAAAAAGAGGATATATGAAAATATGAATATTCAGAAAAAGACAAAAGTTAGAAATTGCACGGGCAAGGAAATTGATACATTATTCAATTCTAAAGAAAAAAACTTACAGAAAATTTTTATTCCGCTTTTAATCTTAAAATATTAAAAGCGCACACCCTTTCCAGCCGACGAATAATAGTTATAAGTAAAAAAAAAAAAAAAA
>NW_006263452.1:467117-469376 GCF_000469605.1 Apis dorsata
TCCTTTTTTTTAAAAGATCTCGGGATTTGGAGGAAAGGAGACAATGATGGAGTGGGAAGACATTGAAACTAGGAGAATTGCTTCATCCGTCAGAGGAGGCGAGCCCGTGGATTTCACGATGGCGTTAAACAGAAAATTCCACGAAGGCGCCATGGTGAGGGGTCTCTGCATATTTCAAAGGGTGAACGGAGGGGGGTCGAGCGGAGGGGGTTGCAAGACGCGTAAGCCTTTGATTTCTCTAATCTAATGGGAAATCTGGCCCAAAGGGTCGTCGTGTGTTTACACGTGACGGGGGAACGAGGGTTCTCAAATTAAGCGCGGCTTCGAATCTCCTTAATCTCGATACCCGGATGATGGCGGAATTAACGGGACGATCGAGCGACTAAGTAAGATTCGCGACTAATCGGTATCCCTTTTCCTTATCCGTCCACGAGAACGAATCTTGATCATGATCGATGGACCTCCGTTTAAAAATTGCTTTGACGCCTCGTCTAATTGAATTGAAACGCCGAGACAAATTTGAAGAACCTTGAAAATATATATATATAATATTCTTTGTATCTCGCGCAACGTTGAGACGAGAGATAAAGTGATCTTCCATTTTTTCTCTGGAAGATTTTTAGAAATTTCAAAGTACTCGTTTCTTTAAAAATCCTCTTTTTATTAGTGGAAAAGATATTAATATTGTAGTAGGACGTGGCAAAAATTTTATTTCTAAATACAAAAATACGTTTCATTTCTCCCTCGATTTATATACACGATTGATATATTATTTCAACGACGTCCAAACGTGAAAAATCATCTAGCAATTTTATTTTATACTAACACGAGTAAAATAATAATCGCCTCGAATCAGTGGAACACAGAAGAGAGAATGAATTACGGGGATACTTTCGACGATATACGCACGGTGGCGCAATCTTGTTTCGTTTTTTCCGCCCGGATCAGCTGTCCGAATCCGTGAAGGTTGGACGTGACAGGAGCGGGGACGTCGATCGACCAGGATAATGGGTCACTTTGATTGGCAGTCGACACGGCAAAAGCCCGCAAGAAATGTTGGATCGAACGGACAATGGGACGGAGGAGGCGCGGTAAGACTTGTAATTAGACACGAGGAGTCACGGTGGAGATCCGTTAATGACGATCGAAACGCGTGGCCGTTCGCTTTATGTATGACGCGTGCGGCGCACACAAGGCCGCTAATTAACCATGTCGATTGTAACATGAGCGTTACATCGTGTATATTCCGTTCGATTTCGCAGGGCGTTGTCGAAACGGAATCAAATTTGAAAGAAGAGAAGAAGGAGGAGAGGATAAAACTCCGTTGCGCGAACGGAGTAAACCGAGGGGATGAAAATTAGATGGATTCGAAACGACGAAAAAAATCCGTGATTCTCCTTCCCGTTTTATCTCTTCTTCCAATATTTTCGCGCAAAAGTTGGCGAAAAGATATTTGATCAATGGAGGTAGAGCGTTTTTACTGGGGAGGGGAAAAACAAGTAAACGTAACCAAGGGGAAGATTGATGCAAGCACGCAGAAAGGGTAAATACATCCTATTTCCATGAGATGTGGGCCTGTGTTTTTCGTCGTTCGAAGACTCGTCCATGTAAAATACATGATGTACCGAGCCGGCGAGCCGGAAGAAGAAGAAGAAGAAGAAGAAGAAGAAGGAGAAGAGGAGGAAGAAAAAAAGGAAGGAAGGAAAACTGGAGGGGGAGAGGACGATTGGAGGAGAGAGAAGGGTGGAAGATTTAAAACACTCGACGACGAGACCGCGAACGATTTTCATGGGAGAATAATTACAACGCCGTTCGTCTTTTGCTCCGGTGATAAAAGTCTCGTCGATAGCGTATCAATGAGAAAAGTCTCGTTCCCATCTTTTTCTTTTTCCTCTTAAGGGGGAATATTTCTTTTCTTGAATTCGTCTGCTTTCTTGGCTCGACGATTAATGGTACGTCGTTTGTAAAGAAAAAAAAGAAAAAAAAGAAAAAGGGAAAATGCTCGGGGGAAGAAGGTTAATACATTCCAATTTCGTTGGGACAATTATTCGATATTCTATTAAGACGCGGCTGATGTTAAAATAATAGCGGAAACGACTTTGGGAAATGGTTGTGAGGAAGAAATAAAACATTCCAGCCGCGGTAATAATTTTCTTCTTCGTCTGTGACTAACAATCTCCATTTCTCTGACCAATAGAGAAAGGAAGAAGAATCTTTTTGATCGTTTAAAAGAAAAGGAAAAAACATATATATATATAT
>NW_006263452.1:469458-470206 GCF_000469605.1 Apis dorsata
GATTAATGCACCTGATTCCCGTGCAATAATTCTCTAGATACTTTTTCACAAGTATCTAGAGCCAATCTCCATTGATGGAGTTTCTCTAACCAATAGAGAAAGGAAGAAGAATCTTTTTGATCGTTTAAAAGAAAAGGAAAAAATATATATATATCGACAATTGCTTGTCGATAAGAAGTAATTCACTACAAGATGCGCAAAGGGGTTAATGCTCCTGATTCCCGTGCAACGATTCTCTAAATATTTTTTCACAAGTAGAGCCAATGTACATTTCGTTCGTACATTCGAATTTCGTACAAACATCCGCAGTCTCTATTCATCCAAAGATAAATGCAACGAATTCTCAGACGAATCTTCAACAAACAACTAACTTAAAACAACATTTTTCTGAAAGAGAGAGAAAGAAATAGAAACATCCCCTCGAGCAATTACAACATCTCCGTCAATCGTTTTCTTTTTTTTCTCCTTCGAATAGAGCTCTCCATTTCCAAAATTAATCGTCCTCGACCTTCCTCCTCGTCAACCTGGCCTTCTTTTATGATGAATAACTCGCCGTGGAAAAAGAAAAAGAAAAAAGAAAAAAGGAAAACGGGTCCTCCCCGTTTCGAGGAGGAACAACATTACCAATTTCCCGGCGCATTAACGCCGAATTAAGCTCGCCCCCCTGGGCCTTGCCGCCCCCTTGCTCCTTTCCCGCGAGTCACGACGTCGTCGCGACGAGCTTATCGGGCATCGCGAGACGACGGCG
>NW_006263452.1:470309-480700 GCF_000469605.1 Apis dorsata
TCGAGGGACGAGACTCGTGTACCAGACCACGGGGGTCGAGGACCTTCTATCGATAAGACTGATTGATAACGCGGCTACGAGCGGGCGCCCCGTGGATCTGCTCCTTTCCTCGTTGCCCTCGTGGATTCTGGAACGGAAGAGGAAACGAGAGTTTGATTTCCTTCAGGGAGGGAAGGATGGATGTCGGTTCAAGGTGCGGATTGAATCCTGGAGATTTGAGAAGATTTCTTGCTGTTAATGCTAATGTTAAAAATTGAGTAAATTTGATTCTCTTGAGAAAGGGGGATGGTTGTGGATATCCAATGATTCGTTTTTCTTTTGAAGAAATATTCGAAGATGATCCTTTCAACGAGCGAAAAGTTTTATCATTATTCTTAATTGGTTTTTGGGAAAAAATTTGATTTCCTCGAGAACATCCTTTTAAAGTAAGTAATATTCACTCGGCAAAATTTGGGTTAATTATTTCAAAAATTTGTGAACCATTCGTGATCGTGCATTTCTACACATTCATTATACTTCTCCTCAGAAATCGAACGACATTGATAATTGAAATAACAACGAAGCCAATTATAATCTAATTATTTTATATTCTCCCCAAAATTATGTACGATTTTCATCTCTAAAAACACGATCCAAAACCATTAATGTAAATTCGAAAATTAATCGTATATACCTGGTTTATTATTATAACAAACCAAAAGGATTCATGGTTAATAGAATTATTTATACACGAACGATGTAATGGGAGAACCGTTAAATTTGCATGTTGTGTGTCTTGAGGATTCGATATCGGTTTTAATTATTCTTGATTTTAATGAGATCGGGGATGAGCGTCGCGTTTTAACGAGCGAGCATTATCAGACGAAAGTTAATACAGGAGGAGGGAGGGGATAATTATCGCGATATTTTCCAAACGAATTTTCCCAATTCCAGCCTATACGAACGTTTTGGAAAATCCGTGCTCCGTCCCAACTTCGTAACGTGTAACGAGAGGCGAAAACTGGAGGGTTGCGTTACATCCACCAACCCTTATGTAACGTTTTGATGAGTGGAATAGCTGGCAAAGTTAACAATGAGAATATTTGTTGCGCAACTTCCCTGTCTTCGCTTCCTCCTTCCCCGATCTTCTCGCTCAAACAGCGCACAGCTTAGCAACACGAACTTTGCGGGTCTCTCTCGAGAAGAGAGAAAGAGAGAGAGAGAGAGAGAGAGAGAAGTTGAAACCCATTTTCCAAGATCCAAATTTAATTTTCAAAACCGTGCTCGTCACGCCTCGACGACTCCACGGTTAACACGCGAGTTGGATCCCGTTGCTTTTCTGTTAAATTTCGGCTTCGTGATTCGTAATCGGGCCTTTTCTTTGTGAATGCGTAATTCTGAGCCAATTTTTTGAAATAAAGTCAAACTTGTTTGCTCGGTAAAGATATTCGCCGTTATCTTTCATATTGGACAAATTTCAAAATTTATCGATCGACCACGCTCTTTTTCCAAACTTTGAAAGTGTCGATCGAACGAACACGATTAAAGAAAATTTGATCGAATAATTATTGCTCGCAAGAGAATCTCTTCTATTTTCAAGGAATATTTTTCGTCTTTTACAAATATGCCACGATTCTCTACCTTTCGAAACGGCGATAGTTTCTTCTTACGCGAGACGATTCCGAGATGCAAAAATATCGAATTCTAGAAAAAATTCGTAATCGAAGATGAAAATTCAAACGTGTAACAGAATCCGTGTTGCAATTAGACAATCGATTGTATCGGAATAGATGGTTAATTCAACGCATAATGGAATCATTCACGGTTTCGTTGCCAATTTTATCGGCGGGGAAATCCGGCGAATTCCACTTTTCCAATTTCAATCTTCCCACCCGTAAAAGAGAAATATTTCAATTATCTCCAAATCCACGCTCGCGCGAATTCCACTAAAACACGCTTCCCCCAATACCACTCTTAACAGAATCTGTTCTCGAATCCCGAAACCGAATTCCAAAACATCCTGGACGCCCGCCCGAGACGTTTCGCGGCCGAGTGAAGCGCGGTGGTGCATTAGCGGCAAGGGGTGGAGGAAAGTGGGATGGGGCGGCCACTCGAGACGACTCCGAAGGCGTGAAATCGGCGTGGCAGCGCTCGTATCGGGGCGTAGGCGATGCGTGGCGAGGAACGCGGCCATGTCTCACCGAATTAGAAAGTGGAGCGCGAATACGCGTGAAAACATCGTCTCGATCCGCGATTAACGACCCTCGCAGTGTCGACTATCTTTTTCGAATTATTCCACCGAGTTTCTCTTTCTTTTCCTTCTTCCTTTCTTCTCGAACGAACGTACGAGAAAGTAGATGAAAAGATGCGGAATCAGAGCAGACTTTCGAGACGATCTGATCGACAAGTTAATCGTACATCGACGCAATATCGTAATATCGTTGCTTCTTTCGTATATTTTTGGATAGAGAAAGAAGAAGGGTAAGAAATGGAACGAGATTAAAAAATAAAAAGGTATGAGTTCTCTCATAGAACAAGAAATGGATTTTGTAGAATTTTATATAAATTGATCCTCCTATTTTGAAAAGTTCACGAAACACTTCTGGATCTTTCTTTTTCATTCGAAGTAGAACTCGAGCGAATTTATAGAATTTTTGAGGTCGGTGTTCGTTTTCCTGTCGAGATATCAAGATACCAAACAAAAATCCCAAGAATCTTTTATCTCGAAACTAACGCCAAGACTTGTCTCGAATTGTTCCGTGTAGCTTGAACATTGCCAAACACGTGTTACATTAAATTACAGTAAATTCTTTCTTTCGTCTAGTGGATCCTTCCAAGTTCCTTCGTGTATTCGAGAATTTCCAAGATATCGGAATCACTGGTAACGAATTATTCGGTCAATTGGCATTTAACCGATTCCCTAATAGAAAGGTTTTCACCCTTTCAACGAATGGAAAACGAGACGACACGAGACGGAAGCCGCGACGATCGACTCTCTTCCCTCCGCAGGTGAATCCTCCTCTCCGTAGGTGACGTCCCCGGAGGTGTAGGCGGGGGTACAAAGGGCGGACCGGGGGCAAAAACTGTGAAGCGTTCTGTAGAATTTTCAATAAGGCGGGGTCGGAAGAAGAAGATTAATGCAACGCCGCCGGGGGACCTTAGGAGACGACAGCGACATGACTGTCAAAAGAACATCCCCAGGGGCGAGGTCCATTCGCTCCTTCGAGTCCGCAATCCCCGTCCTGGACCCCATTTCCTTCCTCCTCCTCTTCTTCTTCTTCTTCTTCTTCTTCGTCTGCCTCTCCTTTTATTTTTTTCCCCTCCCCTCCTTTTTTATCCTTTTCATATTTCTTCCTATTCCGTCTCGCCCCTCTCCTTTCTCTTCGTCCTTGATCCTCTCCTATATAATTGTTTCTTCGATCTCTCTTTCAATCCTTTCCTTGAGAAGGGAATCTCCCCCTCTCGCATCGCGCGCGCGTTGATGATTAGTACTTTTAATTATTGTCCCCTTCTCAAGTTTATTCCACCAAGATTACAAGATTAAATAAAGATTTCGTCGGTCAATAATGTTTTGTTACCTTTATCGTGCTAGATGAGATTGGATACGTTTCTTTCTTTCTTTCTTTCTTTCTTTCTTTTTTTTTTCAGGTTAAGAGAGATTAAGAAACCGATGGATTGTTTCCAAACCAAAAGTCTCGAGTCATCTCCCTCGCAGACAGCGAGTAGGTGTCTGGAAAGTTGGCGCCCTATGGATTACACGGGAGTAGATTGCGATGGAAGTCTCTCTATCTCTCTTTCTCTCTCTCTCTCTTAAGGACAGATCGTCCAGCAGAGGAAGACGAAGCTTATATACTTTTATAAATCTACCTCTGTAATTTTTCTCCTTTCTCCATCCCTCCACGTTTATCCGATGTCTTCCCAATTAGACTTCCCTTATCTCTGCTCGTACTCTCGATATTTACTCCTTTCTCTCGTCACTCGCATCTAAATTTCATCCCCTTTTCGTCGCCACGTTGTGAACGCGAGATATCTTCTTGTCTTTCGCGTCATTTTAAAAAAACCACGCATCTCTCTAACCTTGCAACGAGTTCTCGAGTATATTTTCAAGAAAGAGAATTATCAAAGAGAATTAAAATCTATGAATACAAAAATCAAACTAACTTTCCAAGAATTTCTCTTCCTCCTTATTTTCTCTGAAAAAGAAAAATAAGAATAGATATTTCCCCCCTCCCCCTTCGATTTTATACTCGCTGCGCGAGGATACACTTCCCGTGCATTGAAAATTAAACATCCCTTTCCATTCTCCTCGAACAGAAGAATTATCTTACCCCGTTACCACGTCCCCTCCTCGACAATAATCCTCTCCTCCTCCTTCTCTTCATTCCGCTTTAATACGGAGAAGAAGAAGAGGAAGAAGCGCGCACGCGGTGCAGGTGCAGCCGCCTCGAGGCACCGAAGCGAAACGAGGAGAAAAACTGCCACTGGCCGGCCAGGGAATGGCTCAAAGCGATCGCGATCGCAACTGTGATCCCTCTCCAACCTCGAGGGCGAACCTCGACAAACCGCGACGCATGCACACAGTTCGATCAATCACACGCGTCGACGGATGCACGCGGTTGTTGGACCTCGAATCGAGCGTGGTTTAACTCACCCTTCGTTGAGGGTGAAAGTTTCACAATCGGTGGGTTTCACGCGAGTCTCGATGATTTAATTGAAGAAAATCAGATAGAGATCATCAGATAGAGATCTTCGTCGAGTTGTAACGAACTTTAAGAGTTTTTCTTCCACCGATTTAACGTAATGTAACGAATCGTTTATCTTTAAAGGATGGAATGATGAATCTTCGGGATGGTCGTTCGTCGGGTATTGTAACGATGGTCTTTTGAGTTTTTTACTTTTTTTTTTTTTTTTGAGTTGGCAAAGGGTTAAGTAGAGCGACTAAATCGATTAACCTGATCGACAGGGAGGTGGGGGTATGGCGGGGTCCGGCGGAGAAGCGTTCGGGTGAATATTTTAATGTACACGTAGTAAATGGAGTCACGGGGGCCAATCAGGCTTTCGCGGAGAAATCTTTTAATGAATTCTTAATGGAGTTCGTTGCAAGTTTAAAAAACTTGTTTATCGAATCCCGGGGACTGATCAATTATTCAATCGTCTCTGCTAAGAATATTCGATTACCACGAGAATATTTAAAAATATCCCAAATCTTTCCCAAATTTTTAAAATAATTCGAATCTAATTAACTGATATTTGTAAAAATGTATATAAAAATTATTACAGAGTCTCGCAACCCTTCTTCCTATCTATCTAATCGATTAATCTCTCCCGAGAGAGAACACGCAAAGGATGAAATCTCTCTGAAAGAAAAAAAGAAGAAGATAATAATAGGAAAGTAAAAAAGCTCCTGAAAGAGCTGAAGAGTCTTCTCTCCTCAAATGAAAATAAACTACAAAAAAAAGAGATGAACAATCGAGAATATCGAAGCACGATTTAAAATTCATTCCATTATTATCATTATTACTTTTACTTTCTACTGGAAGAATCCTCAATAGGCGACGACCAAACCCTAAAACTATCCAATTCGACATCACATCACAATTATGAAGCAAAATGAAATTACAGCTCGTTGAAAAAAAAATCAGAAAAATCGAACGAATCGTAACTCTACGAATCATTCAAACCAAGAATGACCCCCCTCCCCAAAATCATAATTTTCCAATCGCTTTTCTCGCAGACACGACGACAATCACGGATATTATCCGTATTCATATCCCGTGTCTGCGGTCGAAATTCCGCGTTAAATAGCTTCGACTTGGGGCCCGTGTCCATCCCCCGTGCCAACCACTTCCGGGTTTCCACGCCGTTGAACGGTTTCGCAACTACGCGACGTCACGGGTGGAGGAATTATGGGACGAGCTCGCCGACCGAACGGAAATATTTTAATATAGCCACGGGGATGCGTTTTAATATACATGGGGCTATGTTGGGGAGCGTCCCAGCTTTTCTCGTCTCGACGAAAGGGTTGGATTTTTTATGGCCTCCATCGAGCTGGATTTATCGCGCTATCGTAAGGGACGCGGAGATCCTAGAAAGGGAAATCGAGTTTGCGCCAGGAGTTGGAAAAGTTAAAAGCGGTTTAAATAAAAGCGTCTCGTGGAGAACTATTTCTTCTCTATTTTCGATGGAGAGGATCGAGGGTAAATTCCTTCCTTACGATATTTTGAGAAAAAATGCAAACGAAGATTCTCGATTCGACGAGAAAGGGAAAATTAAAGGAAGGAAAAAAATTCCTCGTGAAAATTACCCTTGGTCGGGTGATCAAGCTGAGGGAGCAATTTCGAAAGAGTATTGTTATAGATCTGTTACAGATCTATATAATGCTAGGCACAGATTGTATCAGTTATAATAGCTGGAATACCTTCAACGCTTTCGAAAATGTATAAAGAAAAGCCCGAGGGAAGATAGGGGAAAAAAATAAGCACTACCGGGGGTAGTATATAATATAGTATATAATATGGAAGTTAGGCAAACGACGTCATAATATCTGCGCTGTTTTAAAGAGAAACGTTTAAAAGAGAGCGGTGTTTGGGGGATCGTAAACAGATAACGCTTTAACCCATCGTGACGTAGATGTAATCGTAAAAAAAATGATAATAACATTCCAATACATTTTCAAATACATTTTCGAAAGGGGTTAAATTATCGGGATAAGATTTTTGAAAACGGAGCGAAACGGACTCGAAGCCTCGATCAAATTATTTGTAAGCGGGTCTTCGAGCCGATTAATTCCTCTTTAATTTTTTGACCGCGCACGTTCGTTGAATCGACCCTCCTTTTCACCGCGTCGCGTATTTTCCGATAATTGAACGAAACGGCGACTAATTTAACGCGTCGCGCGCACCGACCGTACAAGTTATGTTATTTAATCCAATCTGCGTGTCAATTTGCACGTCAATGCCCGCGTGAATTTCAAAGGGACCGAAGACGGGTGCAAGAGGATTCGACGAGAAAGAGGTTCCAACTTGTATCTCTGTACAAGAAGAAAGCGAGAAAAAAAAAAGAACAAAGAAGAATAAAGTTAAAAATAAAAGAAGGGGGAAGGAAGATAAAAAAGAACGTGGACGATCGGTTTTTCAACCGAGGTATAAATCTCGCGAAAGAAAAAAGATATTTTTAACCGAGCGCGTAATTATTTTAATCGCGAATCGGCCGCTGAAAATGAAAATGAAAATACAATGATGAGATTATTTACGAGTGATTCGAATTGACGCTCAACATTTGCGCCAATTTTATTTCATCAGTTTGTTATAATTCGATAAGTTTGGATTTACGATCAACTGTCTCGTAAATCGTTGTTCCGATTGCTTTCGATTCACGAGTTATTTCACAGCTGTTTATTTAACAGCGACGTTACGGAGAAGGAGCGATTTTTCTTTCATCGATCCCGTGGCGCTTTTTTAAATATCGCGCCAGTAGGGAATGCGCGCCGTAAAAAAACGGGGAAAAAGAGAAGAGATCGATGAACGAGAAACAGAATTCTACCTTAACGATAGAGAAAGTTTTCGTACGTTGGCACAGATGGCGCGAATAGTTCAAACGGAACTGTATAGATCTCGGCGTGGATCGTGGATCCTCTCGGAGCGGGAAAATTCGTATTTTAAAACAGCAAATATATATATATGTATAAATATATCACTTTGTAATAAACGAACAGAATACGTTCGATCGTTAAAAATTAAAATCGTAAAATACAAATCGTGTGATTTTTACTCGTCTAACAGAGGAGGACAGGTACATTTCCCCTCTTTCTCCGCGGCATGACGAGTCGCGCACTCCTTCAACAAAATCTTAAACGGATGCGGGGCAGTAACTTGCGGAACGTCCATTATTTTATTATACTCGTCATTTTGACGTTTCAACTCATCTACATACATCTTCTTCCCTTCCTCGATTTCTTTACGCCGCGTCTCGTCTTTCAATTTCCACTGCTCCATCAGTTCCTTCTTGTAGCACAACATCCTCTCCCTCTCCTCCTTCTTCGCGTTGGCGGTCAACTTGGCTTCCATTTCTATCTCCTTCTCCAACATCTCCTTCTCCAACAAACGATCCTCCTCCTCCTTCTTCTTCTTTTCGCATTTTATCCTCAACTGTTGCTCCCGACCCTCTATCACATCCTGCAGAAGCTTCTTCCTAACCTCCTTGTACCTCTTCACCGCTTCGTCGCGCTTGGCTGCGGCCTCCTTCAGGGATTGTTCCACCAGCTGGTCAATCTCCAAGTTCCTCCTCTCCTCCTGTTTCTTCAAATTTTCCAAATATTCGAAATAAGCCAACAACTCGCTACGGAAAGCCGCGGTGGTCTCCACGATGGCGGCCTCCTCCCTCGCCAATTCCTCGGCGGTGATAACCCCTCTCAACCGGTCCATCTCTTTCTCGTGGCGATCCTCCTCCGTCAACCTCGTCTTGGCCAGCCGAATCTGTTCCAGCAGATCGTTCTTCAACTCTTCCTTCTTCTGGCGATCTCTCTCCGCCTTGTCCAACTCCTCCTTGCGAACCGCCTCGCATAAACGTTCCATGTGCTCAACGTCCTCCTGCCGTATCCGCTTCCTCTCCTCCTCCAAAGCCAATTTCCCTGCCATTTGTTTCATCAAAATTTCGGTGTCGTTCTCTTGGACGAGGCAACGCCTCTTCGTTTCCTCTACGTCCCTCTGCTTCTTCGCCTCCACCTCTTTCAGCATCATCTGGTGCCAGAAATTATCCAATTCCTTCTCGGCCTGCCTCTTAACTTCGTTCTCCGTCATTTGGACGAGATTGATTTGTTTCGCTTCGATTACAGCCTTCTTCGACAATTCCTCCCGGAATAACGCGCTTCCTATCACATATTGCTGCATCCTCTTCTGGGCCAACAGGGCCAACCGTTGTTCCTCCTCTTCTTTGTGTATCTCTTCTATTGTGCGCCGCATATCGTCCATTCTTGCGTCGTCACCGTGCTGAGCCTGGTCTATCACCTCGTGGATCAACCCCATCTCTTCCTTCAACAATATCTCTCGCAATTTTTCCCGACGTACGTTCACCATGTCTTCGTGAGACACCAGCCCTGAGGAATTACCACTTGTTGACCGATTACATATGTATTTCCAACCCGATTTTAATCGATTGAGAACGAATCTATCGAGATAACGTGTTTCTTTTTCTTTTATTTAAAAGTTTCATTTTAAAGTATTGAAATTTCTGTGAAAGCGGGAAAACAATTTGAGATAAACGTGCGACATCGTCTAGAATTTAGTTTTAGAATTCAATTTAAAATTTCGCCAAATTACACTCCATTTCGAATAATCTAACTTTATTTATCCACTTTTCTCTTTCCTTAAAAAAGAAGAAAGAAAAAAAAATTCCCCTAAAAAAATTCGATTCCTAAATTTCCTACACGAAATTACACAACTTAAAAACTTGGATCAAACGCAATTCTACACACGCACCTCTTACTTCACCGCGTGTCCTGACGACCAACACCCCATACATTCCTCGCTAGTACCTTGCTGAACGTGCTGCCTGATACCCTTCCTCCTGATCCTCCACTTCGAGTGTTTCTCGAACTCCATGATCTTCGTCACGTGCTCATAGTCCCTCCTCTTCTCCTCCTCGAAGTTCTCGTACGTTTCGGGTATAGGGATCTTCTTGCAACCGGTCCTCTCGCGCAATCTATATCCCCACCACACGTTCGGGCTGCCGACGGCAACCGCGTTGCGTTTCCTCGGCTTGAGGGGGCCGCATTGCACCTCCTCCAACTTGAAGAAACTCATGATTTCCCTCCTTCACGATTGGACAGAGAGGGTTAGAAATTTCGTTTCGTCTTCGACTACCACCGATATCTCTCTTGACCCCGACGGATGGACGGACGATCGACGGATATGGTAACGGTGTTTACGTCGTTACCACGACGACCGCCTCCTATTGAATTAATATTTGAAGGGAGGAGGTGGAGGGGGTTGATTTGCAACTGCGGTCTGGTTACGGTTCGGTTAGGCCGGGTACACTTGGATCTTGCTCAATGCCCTGGAACGTGACTGATGCGCACGAACACGCTCCAAGGCGGTGAATAGGTGTTCGAAAGGGCCGTCTCTGGCGCGGTAATTGGATCATTACTGGGAATTAATGGGCTATCAATGGGGCTGGTCGTTTTTCTCGCGTGCCTGCCAAATGTTTCGTGTTCTCTCCCCTTTCTTCTTCCATTTCCTCTTTACGACGGCGAATTTTTTCTTCTTTGAAAATAGGCATTATAAGGGATTAACTTAATCTCAGGGGAGGATCTTTATTTTTTTTGGTATCGTATTAGTTGAAAATGTTTGTGATTATAAATTAACGTGAACTTCTCTACAATCGTGTTTAACTCAGAGACATTTCTTTTTTTTTTT
>NW_006263452.1:480785-485530 GCF_000469605.1 Apis dorsata
CAGCGTTTGGATTGACAAAAGCAAGGATGAAAAACTCGACGGTCGAGGAAATTTTAAAGGGTGCACTCGGTCGATGATCCTCGAGCACGTTTGCACGGTGAAAATCAATTATCCGGGGAAATCGTGGAATAGAAGGCAGGAGCAACGATGTTTCGCGAGGGAGAGGGGCGGATGGAACTCGATGGCAAAGTGCTAACATTGCACCCCGTCAGAAGTTCAGGACTTCGGCGGCGGGTTCGTCTTTCAAGTTCATCGAGTTTACGAGACTCCGTGTAGTTCGATTACACGCCCCCAGCCATGACTGTAACGCAATATCTATATCGAAGTAATCAAGCTCACAATATCCCCGATTTAGGCAGGAAATTTCGTCGGCAGACGGGGAGGGAGAGGGTTGCACGCGTCGATTCGAGAATTACACGCTCCTCGCCTCGTTCGAACGCGTCGCAGCCGTACGAATGATTTTCCACGCGTATTTGCACTTTCCTGTCGAAATTTCGCTCAAATTTCTACGGAACGATTGTTGAACGATCGTCGAAAAGAGGGATTGTCTTGGACGATGAGCGAATTCGAATTCGACGATTCGTTTAAATCAATTCGATTCGTTTGGATGGATTGATTTCGTTCGACTCGATCTCTCGTTCCAATTTCTACACTTGGTTTCCGTAAGAAACCATTTTTTGGAAGTTGGAAGAAAAAAAAAAAAAAGAGGGGAAAAAAAAAACGATAGAGCATAAACGGTAACGGTCGATCGAGTAAAGAATAAAAAAATAAAATTACGCGTTAGTACGTTAGCGGATCGATCGATATCGTGCAATTTCTCAATCGAGAAATTTATATATTAATTCTGTAATTGAAATTAAATTCAATTAGAATTTTAATGGTTGCCCATATATAATTTAAATCATTTTCGTAATAAACGATCCTTGTTTGTTTCGAAAATGGAAAAAAAAAAAAATCTTTTTTGCAATTTACTTAAAATAACTTCACAAAATATCCATAAAATATTTTCATATTTTAAATTATACATTCCATTATTATTATTATACATTTCCAAATATAACGAAATAATAACGAACAAATTCGCAAATTTAATTCGCAAATTTTTTTTTTAGAATTACAATAAAGCAACAAAAATTCAGCTAAAAAAAAAAAGAAATAATAATAATAATAATAATTTAAATTAATAATATTCGCCAGGTATATACGGTATATCTTTCTCGGCCACCTTGTAATCACGGATAACGGATTCGTTATTCAATTATCAAAATTAGTTCGTAGCGATATCCGATGGATGGAGTTTCGTTTCTGCCGATTTCTCGAAAGTGAGTACGATAACGGGAGTGCTAATCACGGGGCCGGAAACCGTTGCTCACAATACTAACCTGGCGTAGGGGATACCATGATCAACGAGGTGGTTCCCCCAGGCATGAGGCCACAAGCTGAAGCCTGTAAGTACTCCTAACATGAGTATTTGTGCGTTAAATTTTTGATAGTGTGGGGTTCTTGCGTTAAACGCAAACCCCATGCATAATCTTCCAACGAAATCCGCTCTAGAATTCTTTTAGTCGAAAAAAAACCAAAAAAAAAAAAAAAAAAAAAAACAACATTTTACTTTAAAATTTCATCGAATTTTGTACACTTACGGGGAAAAATTTCGGTCAAAAAAAAAAATCTTAAAAAACGTCCTTCACGATTCGAAATTATACCGATCATCGATTTTCATCGATTTCTTTCCTATTTTTTGCTTAAAAAAATCTACCTTCTTAAAAATCGGATCGTTTAATAATTAATAATAATAATAATAATAATAATAATAATAGTAATAATAATAATAATAATAAGATAATAATAATAATAATAATAATAATAATAATAATAATAATAATAATAATAAGAAAAGAAATACTGGTGAGTAAAATTATACGATATAAAAACCACCAAGCATTCCCGATTATTAATTTCCCATTTCGCAGCGCGAGACTGGATCACAAGTGGAAAGACCCATAGACCCAGTTCATCTCCTTTCATCCTCCTTTCGCCAACAACCACCGCCAATCATCTCCACGAAAACCTCGTCGTCGTCTTCGTCGTCGTCGTCGTCGTCATCGTTCAGAATCCTCAAACCTCCTCCATCCGCCGTCATCGAATCTCACTCCCTTTCACTCCCGAGATCGAGCGAAAAACACGCGACCCACTTCTTCTCCTCCAACACGCCTTCGACGAGGCCTTCTTTAAACTCTCCGACCGCCTCCGACGACAGGCTTGGATTGAAAAGCCGCGGTTTCCGGCGTACGTACGTGTCTCTGCAGCGGGGGCGCGGAGGCAGGCCGTTGAAAGGGTACGAGCCGCGGTTCGCCGGATGGAAGAGGCCGGATGAGAAGTTTTCGCCTGGAGAAAAAGGAGACGAGTGGCGCGCTGCTTCACGCGTCGTCCAACTCACCTAGTTTTCGACGCGGAACAGGCCAGGAATCCTCTCTTGAGACATTGACATTTCTTATTGCGCACAGCTTAACGTAACCCCCCAAGTGTCCCTCGGACAACGGTGGAGAATCGCTCGAGGGTCGAGCGAACAAGAGCGGATCCTAGAGCAGACAATGCTACGCGGCGTTCCGCTCGCTCCGCCCGTTTATACGGATCGAATCGAGCCGATAGTTCTCCGACCTCGTCATCGTACGCCATCGAAAACGGTGACTGAGTGACTACCGATTTGCCATCTGCGCATTCGTCGAGCCATCCAAGGGCCATTACAATCGGTGGTGAAATGAAATCGCCACGAACGAAACACGAACGGGTTTCATCACAAACTGTCGTTGGTGTCGTAACAACTCTCTGCCTTTAATCAAGACAAATATAAGCGGCATTGCTTTAAGAATCGATCAACGATCGATTCATCGATTAGTCTTTACAGATTTATATACGTACATTGTATTGCGCACATGGTGTTGCGGTGGGACGAAAAACACATCTAACTGACATCGCGCACGCGTTATATCTTATAACTTATTATACAGAAATTTTTGCACATCGTTAACTCGGCGAAGTATACAGTGAGACGGTTCTTTTTTTCTTTTTTCTTTTTTCCTTTTTTTTTTTTTTTTTTTTTCTTTACGAGAATTATTATTTCCGTTTTATTTATCGTCCACGAGAGAGAGAGAGAAAAGTTTAAAACGATGTATGTGTATGTGTGTATGTGTGTATATGTGCGCTTGACGCGATTCGATTCCTCCGAGGTCGGTTTTAACATCGATGGCAAATTCCTCGAATTCCGTTCCCCTTAATTGATAATCGATAATCGGTCACCGATCGAATTCGTGACTCGAGGGCGATGAAATCAGGCTTGAACGGAGTCATCATCCTCCGTAACGGATGTTCTCTCGCGGGCTACGTGGATTATTTCGGTGTATCCCTCCATTGGAAAAGTATTTGCGGCTTAAAGGCGCGATTTGAGCGTTGAATCGATCAAATACAGCGATATATAGATCGGGTGTTCGTTGTTGTTTGGGGTTGAGATGTGGGTTTGTTCGGCAATTGTACGCGAAAAAAACGGTTTCATTCCTCGTCGGACATTTTTTTCTTTCTTTTTTTTCTTTTTCTTTTTTTTGTTCTCGTTGCGAAAATGCATGCTCTGGTTTTTTCCGTTAATGCTAAAATATAATAACATAATCGATAATCGATTAATTGAAGATAAGAAATGATGGAAGGTAGCTAATGGTCGAGATCGAGAAATCTCGAGGAAGCATAATATACGTAAGGAAAGGAAGAATTGGGATAAATGCGTGTGACTATGAAAGCGTGTCGAAGCGAGTAAAAAAAAAAAAGAGAGAGAGAGAAGGAAGAAAGGACAATTGTATAGAGAGACAAAGAGAGAGAGAGAGAAAGAGAGAGAGTATGTTAAACGTACATAGTGAAACGATTTCTACGATATGATACAGACTAAACAGTGTAATATACGTGATGGAACGTAGTAGCAAAAGGCACGAATCTTTATCTTATCATGAATCGACGTATCTCTAAGACGGCTACGATCCTCTCGTTCGATACGAATCTATGATTTCTTTCTTTTTTTTTTTTTCCCCTCCTCTTCGGAATAAATACGAAAGAGAAGCGGAAATAAGAATATCGAGGATCGTAGCAATGTGTATGTGTGTATATGTATGTGTTTGCGTGTATGTAAATGAATCGACGTGCGTTAATCGTGACACGATTCTCGAGTTCTCGGATCGATCATCTTTCTTCAGTCCTCGACTCTTCTACTTTATTTTGTCTCACGCTGCGGGCAATATATCTGAAAAATAAATACGATCTCTCCGTCCAAGGAGGTCGTCCAAGAATCGACGAAATCGACGAAAATCTCGAATCGCTCGAAAACGTCACGTCGATACACTTAACAATCGATCCGCTTCGCCAATCCTCCACCTCCTCCACTTCCTCCTCCTCCTCCTCCCATTCTCAATTACGATCGCGTTTCAATTATATTCCCGTGATAATAGGTGATCAATCAACCAGAAAACCGATGGATCGAACCAGGACGAATCAAACGTCGATCGTCCAATATAACGTTATTATATACGGGAGGAAATGGTTATTCGCGGACAGATTTCCCTAACTAATAATAATCGTAAGATCGCACTCGTATACGTGGCTCGATCGAACCTCCATACAATTACAATCGAAAAAACACGATAAACGAGCTTCGAGAATGGTATCTGGAATCTTTATGCTCTTCGAAAGAGTGAAAAAAAAAA
>NW_006263452.1:485658-491125 GCF_000469605.1 Apis dorsata
TCGAAGACGAAAAATTCCAGCTACCTTTCGTACTTTCTTTCGCGTCGTCATAAGCGAGAATAATAATAATAGAATGACGATGATGATCGATTGAATCGTATGATGATATTGTAACGCTTTTTTTTTTTTTTTCTTTTTCTTGTTTCATTTTTTATCGATCGAAGGCCAAGGATTCCGCGGCAGGACGCTAAGGCGTGGTCGTGGATCCGGTGGTCGCGGTTGGAATGGCCGTGGGCGCTGGGCCGGAAGCGGGCATCGTCGGTGGCGCGTAAGGGCTTCCGCAGAGTTGATCCGCGATCCGTCCACCCTCGCGTAGTCCGCTGAGAAATGCGCCGTGCACGGTAGCCGGGTAATTTCGTATGGTGTGCTCTCCTGAAAGCACAGATCGGTCCGCGACCGCGTTAAAGAAGAAACGGGGGAAGAAGATAATAAATAAATAAATAAAAGAGAGAAAAAAGAAATGAGGGACGAGGTTACTCCGTTTTGAGCGAAACACACTCCTCCTCTATCCCCTCGTCTTTCTTCTCCTCGGGTCGGCTGTTCGAAGATGGCGACCTTGGTCGATTTTAAGGGACCGAGATATGAGCGAGGATATAAATGGAAAGGCAATTTTGTTTTGACAAGGAGTTTGTTAAAAGAAGGTCGAGAGGTTGGTAAAAGAGTCGAGAAGGAGATGCTTTTTTAGAAAATGTACCGTATATATGATTTTTCTGTGTTTCTGGAGTAAGCTTTCCCGATGTGGTGCTTCTATGAACATTCTAAGCGTAACTCGATAAGGTGATTTTTGCGACCAAATTTGGATTCACCATTGCAAAAAATTTATCTGAATTTACATAAGAAATGTATAAAATATAAAATTTGAATGTATTGCATCTTAATCTCGAGAAACATTGAAAATCATAGCACGTGCTATCATTTTTTGTTTGCGATAGAATTCTTAAACAACTTGTCTTAAATCTATCACGAAACCGTGAAATCCAATTTCGAAAGGGTACTATTGAGGATGAAAGGGATTGGTGAGAAAAGCCCGGCCGCCTTCAAAAAGATACGATTCACGTCGGGAATTGCGCTCCCTTTATCAGCCGACAGACTCCACTTTCGTCCGCTTCTCCGAGGAAAAGGAGCGAGAAAGAGGTAGCCGATAAAAATATCGCGGAGGCTAAATATTTACCTGCGAAGAAAACCCTGGGTTGCGGCGGCGGTGCGCCAGGGGTGGCAGGGGGCGCGACTGGGGCGGCCAAAAGATCGTAATCGCTACCGGAACTGCCGACCGCGACGAAACTGTACGAGCCTCTCGCCCATGGATCCGCTCGCCATCTCGTCACTACACTCTCGCGCGGCTGTGGAACCACTTGGTTTCCAAAAATACCCTTGAAAAAAACACGATGTATTATTCGTGCAATCCCAAAATATACAGATCAGATCGACACTTTTCTAAACATATTCTTTCGATCGATCGATCTAATCTAAGATCAATGAATTTTCGCGCATTCATTCCGCTTTTTCCATAAATCTGTTAGGAGAAAAAAAAAAAAGAAAAGAGAGAAAGAAACGATCGATTTAATAAAAATTTACCTTCAAGACGGCTATGCAACGTCCAACGATCACGTCGTCGCTGACATTCTCCATGACGCAGGCAGCCTCTCCAGCGACCAGGGCCAATAACACCGGCGCCTTGTAAAGGTTCCAGAAGAGGAAGAGCTCACCACGCGACGCGGTTGTGCTCCCCACGTGGCCAAACAAATTGGCGGTCGGATCCCAGAAGATCCGTTCGAAGCACAGCACCACCTGACGTGACGGATTCCCGGGAATTACTTCCTTGCCCTAGCGGCCCTCGTCCACCGATTATTCTCGACCGAGGTGCGCCGACCGATCATTCCAACGAACCAACCGGTCGAGTTTTCGGTGGACGAGAGTTTCCAATTGGACGATGGGCGAGGGGATGATGGAGAAAGTTTCTACGAGATATTAGAATCTCGGACGACGCGAAAAGTGGATTTTAAGAATTCTAATTTGGGGAAAATCTCAAACAAGGTTCAAACTTGGGATTTTCAATTATACAGGATATAATTTTCTGTTCTACAACGCGAAACGTTGGGGAGATTACAGTGGATGCTCGTAAGCTTGTTTGGAGAAAATATTATATACCCGTTGGTTCCGGCAAATCCTGCGGTTTAAGGGTTGCTCACGTAAACGTTTATCTCCGTTCCCTCGTCCCCATGAATCATTCTCTTTACAGAGTGCTCGCCATCGTTTAAGAGAATTACAAAATTCAGGGCCTGTATTCCCGACGGAGATCCCCCCGAATTTCAACCCAATTGACTTCGTGTCGCGCGGATAAAAAGGAAACGGATCCTCGACGTCTCATCGTTCGCTATATTTACGCCCACACGACGATAACCGTTTTTGACACGTTGTTGGCTGATTGGACAAGTTTCTCAAAAAATTTTTCACTCACAAACTTTTCAAATTTCAATGAATCGAATTGAAAGAAATCCTATCTTCGATATACGTGTTTCCCTTCGCATCGGGCCAACCTTATTAACCCTTTGCACTCCAGGTTTCGCTCGGTCTAACCAGCAACTCCAGACTCAGACCCGCGCATTCGGTGCGTTAGGTGGACTCATAAGATTACCATAAGATAATTACTCGTAAGATTATACATAAAAGGCTTAGGAATCTACTTATGAACCGATATTCTAAAAAAATCAAACATAAATAAATATTGTCACCGTTCAAGTTGCCGCAACAATCCCAGAGAGCAAAAAGGATTAAAAGGTTCTCAAGGAACCTTTGCTAGAAATCTGGCTATAAATACACGCGGATCGACGCGGCCATCTTCTTCTCGCGTCTATCTCGAATCGAGATAAACCGTCCCACGAAATGAATAAACCGCTTGGACGCGTATTATACCCCGCATCACAGCGCATCGAACGAGGTGTGACGCGCGAGGGCTGCCGTCATACGGCAGCCAACCGGTTAAACCCACGTCCAATTTAACCGAAACTCGAAACGACGCCCTCTCCTCCCCGCGTACGGACGACCCGCGAACACCCCACAAGCCCTAAACCGCAAGATCCCGGGCCCATTCTCTCCCACGGCATCCAAACATCGATTCCATCGAAATTACCGGCGAACCGAAATCGTGGCGAATTTATTCGACCGGGCTTTATCGGGTGGATCCGTTTCGCCTCGCGATGAGCCTTTAATTTCCCGTGGAGAAGGAGAAGGAGAAGGAGGAGGGGGAGGGGGATGATGGGGGCCCGGCTCGTAAACCGACCACGGGAGGCCCCGTAAAAGGAACGTGTCCCGGCGTAAGAAGCGACACGAGCCACGTCACCGTTCCGCTCGCGACGAAAGAGCGCCGCCCGATCACAATATATCTCATTCCCGGGGCCCGACAACTTCGATCGTCGTCCTCTGCCGTGGGGGCATAAATCAGCGGTCGGACGGATGAAGGTGGGGAGGGGGGNTTACCTTATTTAAATTGCCGAAACCGAGCCTCTGAATAGCCTGAGACTTCCAGTCCGGAAGCGGAGGATTGAAGGCGACCGCGGACGGCGGCGCGGACGCCTTGAGCACTCCGAGGGGAAGGGTGACCAGCACCGCGTCCGCCTTGTACACCGTGTGATTTGTGTGGGGGCTGCGCGAGGGTGCGGCCCACACCTCCACCCCGTTCACCCCGTAGCGGACCGCCCTTGCCGCCGTGTTCAGCCGGATGTCCAGGCCCTCGGACAGAGCAACAGGTACGCACGAGTAGCCGTTGCGAACTGGAAAAAAAGAAAAAGAGAAGAAGAAGAAGAAGAAGAAGAAGAAGACGAAGAGAAAGAGGGAGGATGGATGGGAGACACGACGAGTGCGACGATGAGAGGTGGTTGATTAAGGCGGTGGTGACAAATGGGAAGGTAATGGAGGTTCGATGGGATCGGGATGATAGGTAGATGGGGCGGATGGTAATGTTCGGAGGACTTGTGATTGGGGTGATAATAGAGGGACATGATGGAGAGTGGTATGTGTGCGCGCGCGTTTCCTCGTTTCTCGACGTGTTATGTTACTGTATACTCGGCGTAATGGGCAATCGTGTATCATCGCGTATGATATACGATTATATTTCTTTCTCTATATAATACATATTCGCCAAATTCGAATTAATTTCGAATTCCTGTCGTAGAACTGTGCGCTCCATTATTTTATCGTTCAAATGTGTCCTATTCTATGATATCGTCGAATTTATAGAAAGGATAACGAAGGAGGAACGAAATTATTTTCCCGAATTTTCCCAAATTACAGATCGCAAATTACATTTGAAACTGAATCTATATTGGATTTTATATGTGAAATAGAATACCGCGAAATCTTCGAATCTCGTCTCGGGACGCGGATCACGAAACGATGGCAAACATATTTTCCCTGTGTCGAATTCGCGGCGTGGATCTCGCGGCGGGGTTGAAATTCCGCGGGACCGATGCCACCGGATGCGATAAAGGCTCCATTACCGGTTAATTGGATATTTCGCATTAGCCAAATCAGGACACCTGACGCGGTCCTAAATTCTCGTAAGCACATTCGAACCCTGTAACATCCGCCGCGCATGTACTAATAATGATACACAGGCGTCTCCACTTAGGGGGGTTAATTATGTTGATGGCCGGCAGCGTGCTAACAACCTGTCCCTGTCTCTCTCTATCTTTCGCTCTCTCTCGCTCCCTATATAGGCGGATACACACCATTCCGGAGAAATTTAAATTTATCGCGCCCCTCCAGCCAACCACTGTTCATCTTTCGATTATTATACGTTAATTCGAACGAAGTCGAATCAATCCCTTTCATCCCGTTACACCGAAGGGAGAGAGGAATCTGGTGGAGGAGAAATTTCGTCACACGCTTTCTATTATTTCTTTCTCTTTTTTTTTTTTCTCTCGTCGACGCGCAGGGTTCTTTTAGAAATTTATCGTCGCCTCGTCGTCGTTTCGTTAATTCGACCGATTTAAATTCGACTTAGGCTCCGTTCACGGGGAAAGGGGAGGAGGAAGGAGAGGAAGAGGCCTTCTCGATCGCGATGCACACACACACGTACGAGAGAGAGAAATGGAGGGGAGGAGGGGTGTCGCGCGACGGAAGGACGCGATTATTTGCGACGACGAAGAAAAAAGTGCGCAGGCCGGATTCGTTATTACTTTAATTGGAATCCCATTCTGGACTGGCTGGTACGCCGATGCCACGGGTAGAGGTACACCCGCTCGNGTCTGGCGTCGATTACAGAAACCCTTTCTAATAAGCGAGGGAATATTCAACAGTCGGTTGAAGGGAACGGTCCGGTGCTACCAAAATTATGGTAAGTCGATCCCCTGGTTTACTCCGTGTTTCGCTCCCACCTCTCTTTCCGTTTCCATCTCGATGTTTCGTATGTTTCTCTCTCTCTCTCTCTCTCTCTCTCTCTCTCTCTCTCTCTCTCTCTCTCTCTCTC
>NW_006263452.1:491146-491409 GCF_000469605.1 Apis dorsata
TCTCTCGTTGGAATTGGAAATTAATTCCTCGCAATGAGGAGGCCGGTTCCGAGTCGATGAAAATTATCCGCGGAGAGAACGGAGCGATCCGGTTTTGGTATTCGTTTTCATTTATATTGTTCTCGTCTTTATATCTTGTTTTCGATACGATTCTTTTCCCTCCAAGATATTTAATTAAATTTGTAGCTACGATAACGGTTAAAAGAAAACAAGAATGATACTTTGGTTTTCTTGTTTTTTTTTTTTTTTTTTTTTTTTTTTTT
>NW_006263452.1:491465-492068 GCF_000469605.1 Apis dorsata
CATCAAGATGAATATTGGATATCATATTTAAGAGATTATTATCCTATTAATTACGAAATAACTTATATATTTTATTACCTGTTGTACAATTAATTAATTGTCCCTCTTTTTTTTCCAAACATTTCGTTCCAAGGTTATTTTTTTCAATATCGATCCCCTTACCTTACCAAGATATTTTAATTACTCTTGAATGATATAAAATAATACGATAACAGTTTAAATACGAAATTATCGTTGCTTTCCTCCCTCCCCTTTCTTTTTTTTTTCTTTTCCAACTGGGAAATTAATACGGAACGATATAGCGAAACGAAAATCAGGTTGGGTCAATCAAAGGGATATCGCTCGCGTTATTAATTACGAAATAACGAACTCGTTTACACCCAGACAGATATCCGGTTCCACGGTTTTCTGAAATAACATCGAATCGAGAAGCTAGGTGTATCTCTATATTATTGTTTGTTGCCGTAACTCCGACTGCACGTTCGTGTGTTTACTTTCGGGCGGAACAAGCGTTTTGCTGCGTTGGTAACGCAGACCGCATTCTGTCTTCCATCAGAGAATCATCTCTGAAAAATCTGGCAAAAAAAAAAAAAAAGCGAAAAA
>NW_006263452.1:492543-502148 GCF_000469605.1 Apis dorsata
AGAGGGACGAGGCGAGCGTTCCCTCCATTGGTTCGAGTTTACAAGGAAGTACACTTTAATTGAAATTTAAATAAGAGCCGGGAGAAGAAGAGAGCATCATCGAACAAAAGGGGCCACAGGCGAAGCGTTAAATACCGGGTTTCAATTATTCATTCGGATAGTTGATAACAATGACTACGGTTTGGAAAGACTACGGAGGACAAAAGGGTGGAACGCGTGGGCCATCTTCAAACTTTTCGAAGAATGGTGCTCGAATGAAAACGAATGGTACGAAAGTACGACAATGAGAAATTAGAGGGAAGAATACCGTTCTTTCTCTTCTTCTACTTCGTTATTTTTCTATATCTGAGTTTTATAAAATATAGAGAGATGGAATCGTGAGAGGAATGGCATCTACTTTGATCTCGTCGTTTATAAATATATTATACAACCTCTATTCTTTCTTTTTTCCCTCCCTCCTTCCCAAAATCATCGTTGGAAAAATAGTACCAATTTTAATTTAAAAAAATACTTAACTCAGGAGAATTATATTTTTCGGAAAAATGAGAACGAAAACAAAATCAGGCTGTATAATGTCTCGAATCGTGACCACGAAAAAAACTTTTCCAACTTCCTGGCAAAGTCGAAGAAATACTTTCCCTTCCTTGGCAAAGTGTAACGAAGATTCATCGTTAAAGAGAGACACCAGAACGGACGGACGGATGGAAGGAAGGACTGGTAACTTCCGGTGAACGGTGTTCACCGAGAGACCATCCGAGGAACCAGCCGAGGAACGCAAATATTTAACGAAGAATTTATCAGCGGTGTCTGAGTCTGTGGCCACCGTGACGATTCACCGAGACGAAGAAGACCTCTCTCTCTCTCTCTCTTCCCTCTTTTTCCATATCGAAAGAGAAGCTCTTTCTCTCTCTCTCTCTCTCTCTTCACTTTTACAAGCGTTGCCACCCTCTCTCCGGCGTCTTGTCTTCCGTTTGATCTTTGCTCGCAGTATTTTTTGACGGCGAGTCGAACAATTTGTATGCCGCGCTGCTTTTCAATTTACATTTAAATTGGTTGCTTATGGCGTTCTGTCGTCTCGACAGGAGTCGAAGTGCAGCCGGGAGCGCAACACGGCGAGGGTACGCGCCTCGGGAGCGGAGGGACAAAGAGAGGGGGTGGGACAGAGAGAGGATGCATCGCGTAACTCCGCGTGTAAGGGGGACGACGGACAGGGAGGAGGGAGGAGAGAGAGGAGGAAGCAGGTGGAGAAGGGACGTCCTCTTGGTCGAACAGTCAAATACTGAAACGGCCTCGAGAGGAGAAACGCCGAGTACCGCGCTGAGCAGCCGAGTTCATCGCACCGTGGCGACGAACAGCTCCGCGTTTTTGCGCGCGCCACGTGAACGCGTGTGCACAGTGGAGACGTATCAAGCTCGTGGGGAAACGTTTTCGTGGTGCACGCGTCGCCAAGGGAAACGTTTTCGAGAAATAGGGGATCGTGGTGTTCGAGTCGAGATCGAGCGATCGGTGTTGCTCGATTTTCGAGAAAACCTCGAGGATTGTTTGTTGCTTGCTGTCTAGATAGATACAGATTCGTTTCTTCTTCTATTTTTTACGAGACATACCATGGATAAGATAGTTCGTTATTCTTCGTATAACGACTCCGTTGTTCCGTGCAATGATGGAATTTCGACTTAATTATCGTTATATTAATTAATTATAAAAGCCTCGATAAGCTGTTCTATTGCTTTAACGAGTAGGGCGGGGGATAATTAAACACCGGCCCAACGACTAACACGAAATTACTCTAATCCGAGGATAAGATCTGAAACAACAGGAAGGGAAAGTTATGCTAATGGCGTGATAATGAAGCGATCTCCTCGTAAAAGATTAACCTTATCCGGAACCATATTATCCACGAATTTTTACGCAATCGATGTAAAAATTCCACGTTTCGATCGCGATGAAAAGGGACGATTTTCTCGTTTAAACACCCGTTTCGCGTGGCAAGATATTTCCAAGTATCTCACACACATGCTGACACGTGTCGAGAAAATCTCATTGGACGTGTAAACATTGATTTTCGGAAATCGCCCCCGCGGGATCCTCCAAGATGAACTTCCACCCTTGCCAATTTGGATCTTCGTCCAACTCCTTCGCTTCCAACGCGAACAAATATTTAATAAATAAATAGCCAGGTTGGTCTAACCTAAGGATACGTTTCGTACCGGTATGGAAAAGAAGATTGATTCACACTTTGGGGAGATCTTTCTCCGATCCTATTACCACGGTATCGAATCGGTATTTCACGTCGATCTATTTGGCGGAGAGATCTCCGAGAATCCTTGAGATAGAAAAACGAAAAACTTCCCTTTCGTTAGTACGTTAAATTTTCTTCAGCGCATCAGAAAAAGACAAAGTTAACTGTTATTACATAAAAAGAACTTGAAATTCAGATTTCGCTTCGTTCAATACTCTAAATCGAGAGAAGTTACCAAAGAGAAGATTTTCCTTCCACAGGAGAAGGAAGAGACCATCCCAATCCGAAACCATTTCTAAAAACAGACCTGTTGAAGCAACGCGACGGGAAATGGGAAAAGCCAGGTGAATCGCAACAGCTTGGTTGCGTTCCATTGTTGGAAGATTAAATATTCCCGTGTTTGCCACGCGACATACACACAGAGAAAGAGAGAGAGAGAGAGAGGGTTGTTGGTGAATACCGGTGGAAATTAGTATACACGGGCGTGGCGCAGGGCGTCGCGCAATTTCGCCAGGAGCTACTCGTTAACGCTCGCGTACCGTGGTTAACAAGGACGGCTCCGTTCTCGAACCCGCCTCGCAATCGAGAATGAACTCCGATTCGCTTTAACGCTCGCGCAAACAAACACCGCCTTATTTCCCGGCCACGCGGCACGGATTAAACGATTTAATGCTCCATGTTGACGGATAAACAAGGGAAACGTGGATAAATTAACGATTTACCAGCGATCCCGGGGCGGAGAATGAAAATAGGTATAGAAAATAGGGGCTCCGTTTCTGTCGATTGTTCACCCTCTCTAAAATTAAGGGATCCGTTGCTTTCAACTTTTCAAAATCAATTGTGGATCATCCCCACGAATAAACACGCATAAACACGTCGAGTTATTATCGTATAAAATTACTACTAGATGTAGCATTGCGATAACCAGGAGGTCGAGGATTTTTATGCATTTACGAGGGAATTTAAATATAAAACGATACGCGAAGAGAAGGCAGAAAAATTTCAATTTGCATAAACATCCGCAATAACTAAAAAAAAAAGAACGTCTACCTCGGGATAAACACTCTCGCCTCGAAACATCTTCGCTACGAAATTGTATCACGCTCCTCGCAAAGAAAGAAAGAAAGGAAAAAAAAAAAAAAAAAAAAAAGGAAAAAGGAAATTCAATATCAGAGTAGTTACGTTCGTTTAAAACCGGAGGAGACCAATGTTTCCACCATCGCGATGGCCCAATATCAGCGGGACAATAAAAGTCGGCAACCTTTTCACCCGGAAATGAAAACCGTTTCGACGAAGGGGGTAAACGATTCTAAAAACGTCCCGTGAAACGATCCTTCAAGTCAGCGGAAGAAGACGGTATCCGGACTTGTCTTACGACGACAAAAGAGAAACAGGAGAGCAACCCCTCTCCCCCTTTGCGAAATGGATCGCAAGGACGGAGCGAGGATGAAGAACCCCGCGAAAAATAAACGTTATCTCGTTTCGGTGTTCTCGTTTTCTGCCGCGCCGGGGTTTATCTTACGTTTGTCCCTTCGACAGCGTCCGTGAATTTAGCATCGGCAGCGTTCCGTATAATTTGTTCAGATTGCGATAAAGTTAATTGGAGGCTGGCGGGGAATTTATGATCGGCCTGGCCCCCCCTCCCCTCCCCTCCCCTCCCCGAACTAACCGACCAAAGATACGACGGAATCCGAGATTCCTAGATCGCGCTAGTAAGTAACGCTCCGCGGAGAGGAGAGATCGATATCGGTGGCCGCGATTTATTACGATTGTCACGCATTCTGTGCAAATGAGCTTGTGTGTATCCCGATGCGCTTTATATATATCCTAGCGCCGACCCAGCTTTCCTCCGGTTGATCGAGGGAAAATTCCGCGGCGAAAGGAACCGCGATTTTTCGCCCGAGCGTGAATTAATAAACGAGCGGATGGATCGCGGTTGAAGAGCGAGATCGCGCCTGTGTCCGGTGCCGGTTGTGTAATTAGTAGACACGATCGAAAGTAGAGAGAGAGAGAGAAAGAGGGAGAGAGAAAGAGGGAGGGAGGAGAGAGAGAGGGGGAGAGGAAGAGAGGTTCTTGGGTAACTGTCATTCGAGGACGTCCACGAAACGACATCTGTGAACGAATGGATGAACTGTTCCCGCGCTGGCCGGTAAAACAGGAGATCGATGGATCGGAGAGGGAGGGAAATATGAAATAAGATTCGTAGAAGAATCTGTTATAAATTAATGTTAAGAGAGTATGATTGTAATTATTGAGATTAACACTGTCTGTGTTACGATTTAAATCGAATGACATAAAAGCGGGGGCGGCCATATTCCAATTCCACTACTATTATTAATCTGAAAATTGCAACGGTGCATTAACTCGCCGTTAATTAACCGCGTAAACACGCATTCCTATCCTATCGAACAAGTATCCCCCCATTGAACAAGCGAAGCGCTATCCAAAATTTCCAGCCACGATTCTCTAAGTGGCTCGTGTAATCGTTTTAACAATACTGAAAGCTAATCGTAATAGCGTGCCGCGGCGGGAAATAAACGGGAGGCATCCGGTCGTCGATGGAACCGCAAAATTAACGAATATCGTGCCTCTCCTCCCAAATTTTCCAAAACCCGTAACATTAAGCTTCGCGTTGAAATCGATTCCGACTGGAAAGAGAGCGAACGAGTAAGAGAGACAGAGAGAAAGAAGAGAGATAAAGGTAACCGCAAACGAGGTTGCTCGCAACTTCGATCTGTCCGCCAATAATTAAACCGCGTCCAACGAACGAGCTTAGCCTTTCGGATTCATTCTGTATTGCGTGGAATTAGCCGGTCGTTCGTTGGAGAGCAAATCGAGAGAGTCGATTACGCGCGCAAAACCGAGGAGAGATCGCGGCGGCAGAGGAGGGGCAAGAGAGGGAAGGAAGGAAGGAAGGAAGGAAGGCAAAAGGGGTCCGGCGAGTAGCAAGAAGATATTTGAATACGACTATATACCGAGAGTAAATCGTATCGTCCGCAAACGAGCAGCGTGCTACACAAGAAATGCATTTGCCGGATGTCGGCGGTGGGGAGCGCGGGCCCCTCCCCACCGGGACAGGGGGACTCGAGGGCGCACGCCGAAAGGGGGTACGGTTAGCGATGGGCATTCGAAGGACTCGCAAGGCCCTTCGAACAATTTTGTTCCGAGAACTTTAATAAGGATATTACGATTTAAAAGAAGAACTTATTGGAAAAATTTGAAATTTGAAAGGGAATAGGGGAACATTTTATTTTAAAATGGATGCAATTTTATAGGATTCTAAGTAATATAAGCGATATCGAATTATGTCAAGTTTCAAGATTATATATAATAAACGCATAGATAGGACGCATAATCTAATCAATTTGTTTCGAATGCAAATCGAAAGTAATGATCGAGATATCGAAGGAAATTATCCAGTCCAAGAGGAGAGATGTTGTTGAGTCCATCGCTAGTAGTGGATACGAGCATCGACGAGATCACGGTAAGGCCCATGGAAAGTCCCCGTTCTCTCCCCTCTGAGGGTACCAGAGAGAGAGCAAAGGGGCGCTATCGAGGCGAGCTATCTCCCACCACCCGTACCAGTTGCGCCATAATATATAGGCCGTATCTCAGGCCCGCAAATTGCCTTTTTAAACACAACAAGACAGCCGTGCCCCCTTTCAATTTACGCAGGGCCCTTTTTCGCGTGCGCGCACCATTCCGTTTCCCTTCGGTCCTCCCTCTTTCTCGCTCTCTCCACGCTCCTCTCATCAACGTTTCCGCCTCTTCCCTTCTGCCCCTTCTCTACGCAACGCTCTATCCTCATCACCCTCCTTCCATCACACCCTCGTCTTGCTCCTTTTCGCATCCATCCACCTTCGGTTGCCTTCGACCGTTCTCCTCTATTACATCCACGCGGAATACACGGTCGAATGATTCTTCGAGAAAAAATGCGGCTACATATTTACAAGTGTAATTACAAACCCTCGCTACCAGTGATTAACCACTACTTTTCGTAGATGGGAAAATAAAAAACTTTTTGCGAGTTTCGTAAAAGTGGGGAAGTGCACGTCTGAGAATATCCGAGGTATATCTTGTGAAGGATATCTTATTAAGATTGTTTCGCCGCCAGTAATGATGAAATGTATAGTCGTTTGCGTGGTATCGACGAGAATAATTTTTGGAAACGACAGTCGTGAATTTTCTCCATTCCATCCGTTTTCAATTCCATTTCATCGTCCCTGCGTGCGTGGCAAACTCGTGGCCTGCCTTGGGGCCAGGAAAACGATCGTCCTTTCGGCCGAGAAATTGCTTTCCCGTGAAACGATTATGAATCGACCGCGGTAAAGAGTGTTCCACCGGGATGGATATGGCTAACACAAAGAAACGCTCGGTTAGTGGTGGTCTGTGAATTTGCGATTTTTTCCGCGGGTTAATTTGACCCGAGATACCCGGGCTTCGGATACAAATTATAGTATTTCCGTTTCTTCGAACGGTATAGAAGGGTTCTCGATATTGTTCTGTGTTACTTCGAGATATCCTTGAATTATAAAAAAAAAAAAAGAAAAAATTATCACGAGAGAAACATCCACGACACGTCACGGATATATCGGAATTTTCGTGCGCGCGATCGAAATCGTTTCGCAATTCGCGTTCTCTACGCTCGCCGTGAGTCATAAACCGGGTCAGCCGGCTCTAAGACACGACAATGATAATGATAGGTGTCTCAACCTGCTTGATAATGGAAGTGGGAAAGCGCGCGTTCCTTTTTTTTTGTAGATACGATTCGGTGATATGCAAATCTCTTAATAATCTCGAGTTCTATCAGTTTCTGGTGCACCGACTGCTAGAACGCCTATGCTTTGTGCAATAACCGTTAGCGAGACTTCGAATTTTCGAATTTGAACGAAGATAGGGAACAGCTGCGTATTTCGTTTTTTATCGTAATATTAATAAAGGGAAAAATTCGACATATCTCTGCGAGAAAGGAATATGGAACGAAAATTATTTAGAAACGACGAAAATAGAGCTAAAAGAAATTAGATAATCGACGAACGATAAAGGTAGAAAACGGAATAAAGGAGGTGAAAAGGGGACGACTATAACCAGGATGAGGAAAAATAAGATATTACGAACGATTCCTGTATGGAATTTTGTTGCCCTCTACCTACCGCCTTCAGCGGTAAAACCCAACAAAGTGAAAAAAAGTTGGGGAATAAGCGGCGAAAGAAAGATCTCGACCGTGAAAACAAACAACAAAACTTACGAAATACAAGGGAAAAAAGAAGGAGAAAAGAAAGAAAGAATGACGGTCGAAGGAAAAATATGAAAAAAGAAAGAGAGAGAGAAGAAAGGAAAAAGGGTGGTCCAAGGAGGAGGGTAGGGTTGGCGAGTTTTTAATCGGCGTAATAAGACGTCAAGGACACGGTCTACGCACCGGAAGAAAAATTCGTTTGCCTGGCCAGCAGTTAAGTGATCGCGCGCGCGCCTGCTTCGATCGACAAGATTGTCGATTTATGTTTACATACTCGTTTTACGTGAGATCTCGATAATTAGAGTGCTTACCTATACCTGCACGCGAACGGTAGTGGCTCGCCAATGTATACACACCGAGGTATACACACTGTTTTTCAAAGTGTACGTCGATACGTATATCCGTGTACGTGCGAGAGAGAGCGTGGAACCACTTCGAAACCGGGACGACGGCTATGGGATGATGCCATGGGAGGATTTAAAAAATGGAAGAACGTTGCGGCCAACGTTTTAAACGAGGCCCGATTAATCCCTCCGGGGGGAAAGAACGCGGCTTGAAATTGGCGTATAGTCTTCAGCGCGTTATCTTCGATCGTAAAGCATCGTCATCTTACGGCTTCGATACACTTCCAACGGTTGCTTATTCATCCCGTTCACGAGTCAATATAATCCGTCAGAATCTACGCCGTTTCGTTCGATCGCCTATGTATTCATCGCTGATGTATTCAAAGATGTCCAAGAATCCAAAAATAATACAAGTTGGAAAGTTTTTCGGGATCGGGTCGGGATATCGAAGATATTTCGTGAATTTCGTGAGATTTTTGCCAGAAAATTCAAATAATATTTTTGAGACGAAGCTCGAATACGACCGTCGATTCAAAGTGTTTAGAAACAACTAAGTGTGTGTATTTCCATCGAGAAGCCGATTACCGTCGAACCGAGCCGACTCGACCCGAATATAATTTCTAACTCGAGCGACCCGACGCGAGCCGATCATACCCGAACAATTTCCGAACCAACCCGAGTATAAATTTCCTCGCGCTTCGTTAATTTCTATCGTTTCGTAGTTTTTTTCTTGTGTATCTTTTCTTGTTTCTTCTCTCTGAAAAATTTTCAAGATTACTTTATTACATTCTTGAAGGATTTTCAATGCTGTTTCGATACCGACTCACTGGATCTTGAATCACATGAATAAAAGGTAATCTAAATATTAATGGGACGAGAAAGGATGGGACAAACAGTCACCCAATGCGTGTCGAAGAGAGAGAGAGAGAGAGAGAGAGAGTATACGAGTGATTTACAGTGTGGCATCGTGCCCTCGTGAACCGTATCGCGTATTTGCCGTGGTAATAACTCGACCTGGTTTAAGCGCATTTTGATGGTTCGCATTATATACGATTCGAACGACGATGGATGGCAAAATACTCCGCCGATATATAGGATTCGCTTCGAAGAATGGAGGACGCCGTTTCCCCTCTCTTTTCCGGTAGGCAACGCAGCGGGCGTCGAGGAAAGAATGTGTGTTATACGAGAAGGTAAGGGATCGCCTTCTTGCTCCTCGTTTAACCCTCCGTCGAAAAATATTGGTTCGTCCCTGATTATACGATCTTTTTGACGCGTTCGGCGTTCGCAGCAGGTCTTCCACGCCTCTGCGCTATATTAACAAATAACTTACATTCCTTCTCATTCCTGTTTTCGTTCAAAATTAAACGACGAAAAAGAAGAAGGAACGATTCTTTTTTTCCAACAAAAAATTCCCATAGGATGGAAAAACCTCGTCAACGAGAAATTCTCGCTATTCTCTTCATCTCGATCCAAGTGACAAACGTTTGAAACTGGAATCGCGAACAAGTTTGCCGGACAAATAGTTCGACGCGGGCAGCGTTAAATAACCAATCGATCAGGAATCGAAAAGGGGGGATGACTTCGCCTCGTGGCACACGCGTTCCCCAATTACCCGTCAAACGGACGGTCACATCACTCGAATCGGAACCACCCTTTGGCCCCTGGAAAAAACGTTGTGTGAATAACGGGCCGTCTCTCCATATGGTGGCCATTAAACACGCGAAAGAGGGCGAGCAACGAAACATTTTTAGCGGCTCCCGAAACAAAACCCTCCTCCTCCTCCTCC
>NW_006263452.1:502464-513346 GCF_000469605.1 Apis dorsata
ATGCCTGTTCTATCGGGCGTCTGTGTTTGATCGCGGACCGGTAATTGAGTCGAAATTATTTTCGGGTCTGGCGGGGTCATTACCAGGCTGAAGGGAGACCGAATCGAGGGCGGTCCTTGCGAGGCCCCCAACTTTCCGGGTGGCAACTTTTTCTGCTTTGATGATCACTGTCAGTGAGCAAAAGGCCGCTTACGGGCCCCTCGCGCGCTCTCACCTCGCGCGTCGCTCCATCAATCTCTCGTAAGCCAGCGTGCCGTTTTTACCGGTTGAAATTTATTACGCCGTGGCCCACGCTCTTTCCACCGACGATGCACAGACGCGCTGCCTCTGTGTGTCTTCTCATCGATAGAAGAGAGTGAGAGAGTCCATTCCTCGCGGGAGGTGTCCCTGCCGAGTTTGTTTGATAAAACGGTGAATAAAGGTTCGAATATCGCGCAGAGATTAGGTGGTTTGGCGAGTTAATAATCGAGGATGCGCGCTTTCCTTTCGACTTTTGCGAAAAAAACTTGAAAAATTTGGAGGAAAAAAAATAGGTTGCTTACAAATCGTTGAATTTTAATTCTCGGATTTTGCATTTAACATTTTGCATCGTTTCGTTATAAATAAAGATCGCGATACGATATTTTATTTCCATCCACAAAATGATCGCGCTCGCACGGTGAAGAATCTCTGTTAAAATTAAGGCGCCAAGAGTTTCATCGAATCAACTTTCGAATCAACAAGAAGACCAGTCGAAATGTCTCTGTCACGAAAAAAAGAAAAAAAAAATATACGTAACAGTAGCCCGAAAAAGAAAGAAAAAAAGAAGAATTGTCGCGGGATCGCGTGGGCGATGGAATTTTCGAAAGGTAGCATCGATGATGACGTGGATGGATCACGAAACGGGACAGGATGGGAGGATACACGAGGGAGATGCGTATCGGCCCTACGTAAATACGGAGAAGGGCCGATAAGATCGGAGGAGGAGGAGGAGAGGGAGGGAGAAAGTAGAGAAGGAGACGATCGTTATGGGATCGGAAATTTATAGGGACTCGTTGGTTGGCCCCGATGAATTCGCGGGATTATCGGGGCCCGATTGAGATCTTTTGGTGGTAATGCGCGGCTTTAAACCGTCGCAAATGATCGTGGTTGGCCGGTAATGGCGCGTTGTTCAGTCCGATTTTTCGACGAAACGTGCACTTTCCCGAATCGACGTTGCGGCCAGATACCAACCCCGATCGATCCACGTGTTTGTCCAGCGCATTGAATCGAATAACACGCCGGGTTGGGAACAATTGAAACACCGTGGATCGTTGTTCTCCACGTGTAAAAGGGGGAAAGAGAGAGAGAGAGAGAGAGAAATTTCGTTTCGTTCGAATCGTTCGCAAAGGCGATACGCGATAACGCGAGAGCGTGATTACGTCTTTCTCTTTCTCTCTCTATCTCTCGTTGATAATAGCGTGTGGCAACGAGGCGGTTTCGTTTCCACTCTCTATCACTGTATTTTCGCGAGGAATTAACGTCTGTTTGCCCCATGAATCCGGACAGACTCGTTTCAGACTCGCGATTCCGAGACGGTAACCATCCCAAGCCTTCGAGGAGGGTTATTGATATTAGGATACAACAAACTGTGCTCTCACGTTTTACGTCTCCAGGCTATTCCGACTTTATAAATCTTCAACCCACACGCGCCACGTTCCAAGAATTTCCTCCGAGATTAAGCGAACGATACTTTACAACCCTTTACAACCGCGCAATCTTCTTCCGTCGCCGCTCTCTTTCCTCGACTCGAGGAAAACTACGAGCACGAGTACGTCTCTCCTCCGAATTCCAAATGTATTTCGAATTCTCGTTGTAATTTCAACTAACAAAACTATAATAGAGACTGTATATATACGTATAAGAGGGCGAAGCAAGAGCCCGATACCGGATTGGCATTATAAAAGGAGCTCGATCTTGGATTGACGCGCACCGGTGTATCTGTCACCGGCAGCGTGTTCGAGTATCGACCGTTACAAGCAGTCGTGGAATTTCTCCTAGGCCCGGATCGAGCGCGCGGTTCTGCATTACGTGCACGCGACATAGCTGCACGAGGGAGCGTGTGCTCGCGAATTACGAGCGGCCTGGAACGACCGACAACGACGACGACGTTTCTTTAATAAACCGTTAGGGCCCACGGTATTACACGCTCGTTGCCGGAGACTGAGGGCTCGCGCGCGCGTAACGGCCGACCGGATAAAAAGGGGGTTACACTATACGTTAATATATCAGGTTATCTTCGATCGGGCTTTATAACGATACGGTGGTACCACACTCTTAACAAGCGGCACGGCATTTTTCTGCCAGTTAATGGCGACTTTCTCCTGTTCATTGTGGCCACGATCGGTATCTCGTTCGAGAATTAATTAGTGTCAGTCGCTTTAAAAAAAAGAAAGAAAGAAAGAAAAGAAAAGAGCCGCGAGCAATTCTCACGAAATAAGCAAATCCGCGCGAGAACCATCTCCTCTCGATCCCTTCGTTTCTCGCTTCGTCTACAATACTCGTGGCTCGTACATGCTTCGTCCTGTTCTCTCGTTTAGAAAGTCGAGAATCGAAAATCGACCTTTCGGTTCTAAAAATTATCCCCGCCTTTGCCCGAATCTTTCAACTTTCCGTCTCGCTCGACAACGAAATCGATCGAACGAACGGATTAACCGTGGTTAACGATTCCTTGGACGTCCTCTTCGAGTCGAGGAGGAATCTCGGGATCTTGGAAAGCGTCGACGATTGATCTCGAATAGCTTCGTGGACGGAGTCGAGAATTGGATTGTCGAGACTTCTCGAGGAGAATTCGTAGACGGATGGATGGACAACGGATGGAGAAAATTCCAAGCAAAAATGTGCAAAGATGGAATAGAATTTTCCGTACGTTTAGATTTCTCTTATCGTTTCATTATCGAATGATCCTCCCCTTCGATTTTCGATCCGAATGTATCGAGTGTATTGGATATCTCAAAGCGGATGTTCCATCTATCCATGAATCCCGAAATCGCAAGAAACTTCCATTATTTCAACGATTTCTTCCATAAACGCGTAAGACAGTTAATTGAATGCTTCTGTGGCACAGGCGCTTCCGCGTAAAACAACTCCTCTGCGCGATATATATCCCAGCCTCGAACATCGTCAATAACTTGAAATTGGCCATATTCTCTCGCGCAATGGAGCCCGTTTATGTACTATAGAACCTGCTAGAGAGAAGCAAGCCGAGAGTAAGGAGCACGAGTAACGAACGACGAGGAAGTTCTGGGACGTTTCTCGGCGCGATTGGAATAAAAAAGAAAAAAAAAAAAAAAAACGAAAAATAAAGATAAGAGTAGAAAAAGAAAAAAAAGGAAAAGAAAGAGAAGACACGCGTTGTAAGTTCGCGTTATACGCGTTGGATCGAAAGCACGAAGCCTCGAAGGCAGGCCAGAAGGCAGGGGGCGAGGAGCAAGGGTAAAGTGGAGGCGATGGTCGAGAGCTTGGAAGATGGCTCTCACGTAGCCGCACTTAGAGAGCCACCGAGGCGGTCCGCCGTCAATAATTCCCACATGTAATGAGGCGGCCTGTTGTTCGCGGGCGGACAATAACGCCCATAATTCACTGTCCACGCTCGCCAGAAACTTATCCACCCGTTTTCCGTGGAATCGGCCGGCCTGGCCGCTCCTGGGCGCCCACGAGTCCGCCCCGATAAGCCACCGGCCTGCGCCTCCACTTTAATCAAATTAGTCGCTACCATAAGCTCTCGTTCGAGAGGCTTAGGTGGGGAATATTAATCGATGTACTCGTGGTTTTGGGAAGAAGTTTGTACGGAGGAAGCGCGAATCGAAAAAGGCGGAAAAATGATTCTTTCGAATCGTTTGGAGATTGCTTTTGAAATTGGTGGAAAGTTTCTCGAATTTGTCTCGAAAAAAGGGGGGTAATTTTAAAAAGGCAGAATCGGCAGAAATTACGAAAGAAATAAGTGAATAGGTTTGGATCGATGAGGATCTTCGAAGATCGAGGAAGCAATTTAAAAAACAAATAAGAGAGGAAGAAAAAAATGTTTTAAATTTCAAAGAGACGATTGGAAGAAAATCGGTTGGAATGAAAAATCCCGCAGCGGCTCCTGAATCTGACTTTGTCTTTTCTAGGTTTGGTAACCGGTCCGAGTTTCCCATTCCAAAGTTGGGAATAACGTGATTCGTTAAGTCCTCGACAGACTTGACATCGCGATGCGGTTTGGCCGTAATGACGCGACCGGACTGACCACTTCTCGACTTCGCCGAGCCGACTTCGTGCGAGCTCATGTGCCCGGAAACGTTTGCCCTCCTGTGATTGCTCCTCCTGTAGAATGAGTTTACGGTAGATCCTCGCAAAACGACCGACATTCCGCCCGATCCCTATCGGTTTAACCTCGTTTACCAGTCGATTTAACGATCAATTTCTCGACAATCCTGTCCACCGAACACTTTTCCGGGATTGGAAATAAAAATAATGGAAACGATACAGGGACTGTCAGATCTATAACCATACGCGCATAATGTATTCAACAACATGGATCGTTCATCACGTTTTTTTTCCTTTTTGCAAATCGATTCGATCGATCATCGCATCTTCATCGCGATTCCAAAGCTTCCAAAATCGTGCGCACGCCATCGATCGATCTACCACCACTACTGCTCATGGCCTGAAGGCTGAACTACTCGATTGTTCCGAGACGAATTTCCGTTGTGCACAGATCGCGCGTTCCACGATCAAACAACGAAGGCAACCGAACGAGGGGGCTAGGCCCTTAATCATCGCTAGCAGCGCGGGTTCGACGTGGCGTGAGTAAATCAGGATCCACGGTTGAAGCGGTGGTCTGAAAGGTGGACGTGGACGGAGGAGGAGAGGATCTCCTCGAAGAGCCACGAACTTGCGAGCCGTAGCCGCGGGCGCGAAATTCCAGGACCGTGGGCACGAACGGACCCACGGAGAGGAGGAGGAGGAGAAGGAGAAGGAGGAGAAGAAGAAGAAGAGAGAGAGAGATGGCGGCTTAGACGTGTAATGGCCGTTCGTTCGGCTCGGTAGGCGAATTCGATCGCTCGCGCGCTAAGCACGCGCTGAGGCCTGGAATAGGGCCCCGATAATGGAAGAAGAGGACGCGTCGAAACGAGGATCCTGAGATGCGGACCTGTTAAAAATACAAATAACGTAAAGAAATTACTTTTGTCCCGCTACGCGGCTCAAGATTTACGGCGGGGCAACAAGCCTGCATTGGCGTAGGACTCGGAGACATAAATCAAGGAGAACTTATGAGAGGCCATTCATTAATATTAATAAGCCGTATGTATCTGTCGGAGGTGTAACGATACGATAGTTGCCCGATCGATACCTAGAGAGATTTTTCATTCCTCCGTTGATGAGGGACGAGTGATACGAACCGAATCGAGACTTTGAACGATTTGAAGAAGAATGGGGAAACAGGGAAAAATGATTTAATAATTAGCGACCATAGCGATTGGAAGAAGATCGAGGACGAACGAATAGATAGAAAGAGGAGCGTAATTGTCCTCGTTGAATGGAGGTGAAAATAGACCGAATGGAGGAGTGAAGACATCGGAAAACGATTCGAAGAAAAAAGAAAAGAAAGAAGAGAAATACTAACGCTTCGACGATGATCATCGTCGTAATTAACGTGGTGATGAACTACGTCGAGTGACCAAAGATTCGAGGAGGACGTTTTGGAAAACGGTTCAAGGACGAGCGAAGAAAAAAGAGGGAGAGGGAAAAAAAGAACGAATGAACGATTCAATGGTCATCGAGATGACCATAATCGTTCTCGTTAATAAATAACGAGGTGGTGAACTGGTGTAGAATTGGCTATTATTTAGATACACACAGGTGTATGCGACATATTTGGCAGGGCGATAATTACACCGGTGGCTGGACAAAGCGACTCGCTATCAAACAAGACGGATTTTGATTAATTCATTTACTTATCCCCGTGCATTGTAGCACGGGTGATGTATTACAACGAGGAGAGGAGCGATGCTGATGCGGAACGGTTGCTCTCGCGCTTTTAACAACGTCGCCACGGCTATACATATTCATACATCCCGCGTTCCACCACCTCTCTTTTTCCGTTGGTGCGCGCGACCGTGCCCGCGATAATAAATGTTTCATCGGCTGGCGGGAATAAAAAATGGAGCCGATTCGCTTTGGGCCGGGGTTCCGTGCCTATTGTTTATTAAAATTGCGGTGTCAGGGTGAGCACTAATGGCTCGCGGATCAATGAAACGTCCGGCCGATCGATCATCGACCTCGGGCCCGTCCGAGAACCGTCGGTTCGAACGATGTAAAGAGATTTCGTGGTGATGGTCCAACGTTTTGGAAATCATTTTTATCTCATCCTTTCGAGCAAAAATTAAACTTCTCCCGAGAGAAAAAAAAAAAAAAATAGGATGAAAGAAGCGACGGAGAATTTATAACGTGTCTATTTATTATTTAATAATTTCGCTTCGTGTATTCGGAAGGGATAAATAATCGAAGATTCCTCGATTCCCCAATTCTTCTTCCTGAACGAATTATCGTAACGATACACTAGGGGGAGAGGGTTTCCTTTAAAGCCAGGTCCCCGTGGAGGATGAAAAGGATTGATGCGAGGGAGGGAAGGGAGGGAGGCGCGATAAAAAGGGAGCACGGAGGCATAGCCGGTAGCGGAGACAAATGATGTCTAATAGAAGGGCCACGAGGGAATTTGACGTGCCGGTTGATGCCTATCAGTCAGACGTTTAATTAATAACAACACACGCCTCGGCTGACATCTCCTGCCGATGCGCGTAATAGTTTACGCCCACCCCGATCGAGAAGGCAGCAGGGGGAGTCCTTCGTCGGGGATCAACCAGAGTTACCTTCCCCCTCCGGTGCTGATTCATTTCGATTAATCACGAGGTCCGTCCGCTCGCCGTTGGAAAACTTCACGCGTGACCCGTTCAACGCCATCGGGAAGCCCTAGGCCACCTTTGAAGCGTTTTTTTATTCATCGACGTAGTAGGAAGGGGGGGACGACAGGTAGCCTTTGAGGGTTGCTGCTCTTTGAATAACGTATGCCGAGGATCCCCCTTTGTATCCTGATCCGATATAGAAATGGAATCGTTACATGTCTCTTCGTATTTCCCTTTTTCCTCTCTCTCTCTCTCTCTTTCCGAATTCAATGCGACCTCTCATGAAAAAAGGGGACGGAAGGGGAGGGAAATGATATTAAGGCCTGTAATTACCTGTATTAATTCGTGAAACAATGAAATTTTCAACTTTACAACTTCAGTCGCGTGTAATCCACGTAAAGTTTTTCTTGATGAGATTTGTAGAGCTTTGCAGAGATATCGATCGTCGCGTGTAAATAATTGTAAAAATATCTATTTTTCTCCAAGATATTTGGTTTTATCGGAGAGATCGAGAAGATTGAATTTTTTTTTTTTTTTCAATATATTTCCTTTCATCGATCCGATCCGATCCGACGAGATACGGACAATTATGGAGCCTCGAACGTGTGGTCCGTTAGATCATCCGTACGTCGGCCGTACGAAAAAAGAGAGGGGGCAGGGAGGGGGACGGAGCCGTACGTACAACGCTCCCGCTAATGGAAAATATTGTAATCAACCACGAATCCACGTCCATCCCGTACTATAGACCCGTTAATTTATTCCCGATCGCGCTTGAGGAGCCGATCTATAGATCACAGAACGAGGAAATTCCAAGATTAAGAGGCGCCGCTGGTTACTCTCTGGGTTAGGCCAGAGCTCGCTTAGGTTAGCCAACGAGTTCGAGAAACAAACGTGGAGATTACATCATAGATTAAGCCGCGCTATAAATTCTGGGCCCGAGAGACGACGCGAGCGATAATGAGCTTCGAACGATACATCAGCGTCCCCCAAAACGCAAAATTAATGTAGTTCATCGTTTGTTCCGTCGTTGGGTATAAATCCTTCAATAGGTCGCGTACGCTCGATCGAGAGCGTGAAAGGATGGGGAGAGAGAGAGAGACAGAAAGATTTGGGTGAGAAAGATCGATGGAGGCAAGAAGAGAAACGCGAGGAAGAATACCGCGTCTACGTGGGCGAGACGAGGACGAACCCTTCTCCTGATCGTCGCAGAGGAGAGGGTTGGACGAGGATGAAAACCGAGGTGAAAGAGAGGAAGACATTGAAGAGAGAGAGAGAGAGGAAGGAAAAAATACAGAACCCCCCGTCGTAGTAACGTGTGGCACCTCGAGCGAAGAGTTCATCGTGGAACGGTAATGATTAAGCGGCTGATTAATTTCAGATTAGCAGCCATGAGACTGTACACGCGAACGATCATAATGGAGTGTCCGCCGCGATTACAACTCGCTCTATTACGTTGATTAATCGGATACAACTCATATACATATGTATGACATCCAGACGTGTGCTGCCTCGCTCCATTCATTCCGTATTCTCCTCTTCGTACTTACGTACGTACGTAGGATACGTCGAGGATCGACCATTCGAACGAGCCTTCCTCCTTTCGCGTACCACGTTTCGAGGATCGTGTAATAATATTTTTCTACGCGTTTCCAGTTATAGGGGATATAAATTGCGTGAAAATTATCGATCGATATCATTTCTCGCCGATTTCCTTCTCTTCCGCGCGCCAAATATACGAATTTCTTTTCGCGTGTATTTTTTTCCTTTTCCTTTTGCCGTTAAACGAAATTTATACGAATCGACGAGGAATTTAGATTTAGATCGTAGCAAAGGAGCGAAGCGTGGCGAGATTATCTCGAGAAGAAAAATAAAAAGGAAAAGGAAAAGGAAAAGAAAAAAAAAAATGTCACGGTTCCCCGCGGGAGGATCGTCGAGAATCGCGACGATCGATCGTAAATTCGTCGAATCGGTAGAGGAGGTGGAACTGCGCTCCTGTCGCGTTTCACGTTTATATGTAAATTCAACCGCTCGCTACCCGAGTTAATGATAATATGGGATTGCAACATTGCGTTGGATAGCCGAGTAAAATGTTGCGAACGTTGGGCTCAAGGCTCTCCAATTGCCGAAATTATTGGCAATCTCAGCGCCGTGCCGGATTCGTTAGTCCATTCGAGGCTGGTAAATAAGTCGGGGACTCGTGACGATCGACTCGTAACCACGCGTTGGAAAATTGTTCCTTGAATTGGACTTCTTTCTCTTTCTTTTTTTTTTTTTTCCTTTTTTTTCCCTTTTTTTTCTTTCTTCTTTATGAAAATAATTACCCTTTAAAAACTTTGTCCCGAGTTTTATTAATGCATTTATAGCTCTCCGGTATATACGGTTATAATGATTTGCCGTTACGAGATGTCGTTACCTTAGTTAAACTTGGTATTGAACGCGAATATATAATGGACAAACAAAGTCGTCCATCTTTTATTGAAAACCATAGTATCGAAGAATTATTATCGTTAAATATACCGTGTTATTTATCCCTAGAGATCTATTATTACACATTTATCGTACAGGTAAATTTATAATTAGTTTATAATGATTGTGCGTACGCGTAGAAGGATGTTGTCCATTAATAACGGAATTAAATTAATGTTGAATTGAAACCGGACGAAAGTATAAACCGGAATACGCTCATCGTTTCGTGGTTAATCGAGAGAAACGGCCGTTCTCCACGCTCGCTTTTCCATTGCTTCCTGCGCCCATCATCGATGGATTAAACGTCACGATTCCACGATCGGTTCAATTAACAATCGGGCTAGCTTCGAGGAAGCTCGTTGTCCGTCGACGTTTAACGATTCCCCCTCCCAACGAGGAAGGGGCTAGTTGTGGCGAGAGGGTGAAAGGAAAGGAAAGAATCACGGGACCTTGTACCGCCCCGAGCAATGCGCATTCGATCCTCCCGAAACCTCTAATTATTGACCGAGACTACTGCGTATCGAGCGCAACGCGGCCGTTTCTAAACCCCCGTTACTTTACATTGCCGAGCATTTCGAATCTCTTTTCTTTCCTTTTCTTTCCTTTTCTTTTACCCTCGTCGTGTGCACGATCTAACGATCGCCCGTAATTAAGCCTTTTGCATAAGGAAAATTACGGAAGTGCGTGATAGCAAACGATCTCGATCGGTGGAGGATACGCTGCATTACGAATACGTTATGATTGACCTCCTCTGTATTTCTGGAATCCGATTTATTCTTCTCGAATACAATTTTTCCATCGAAACGTAATAATTTAGAATGTAAAACTATTACAGAGGATATTTCCCCCCCCCCAACGTTTACGAGTGCTTTCTTCTTTTTATGCTATCCTTTTCGTGAAATGGATTTTTATTACCCACTCGTATCGTTATTATAAAATCACACATATCTCGATTATACGCGATGATTCACGCGCTTCGTAACGTTCCCCCTCATAAACTTAAATAAATTCAAATTGTCCTTCTCCTCTCCTCGCCCTCCCTCTTTCTTTCTCTCCCCTCCCCCCTTTCTCTCTCTAGAGAAAAAACGAATGACGCTTCTCGACATCATATACACTCGTAAAGAGGGGCGAGATCGAGAAATACGAGTGACACCTCGATAAATAGCCGAATGAACGCGAAGGAAGCACGCGTCTGACGCGGTAAACGATCGCGAAAGGATTGATGGACGGTTTGAACTTTGGTCTCCTCCTAACTATCCGTAATTAAAACGGTCCGGCGAGGCCGGATAGGCGCACGCGGACACCGTGAAACATCGTCGTTAAACGATCGTGGAGTCCGTAAATCCTATGGAGCCGTTACCATGTGGGTCGGGCCGAGGCAAAGTAAGAATGCTCCCTATCGAAAAGGGGAGAATATGGATGGAATGGAAGCGCAAGAAAACGAGGCGGGAAGAGGAGGAGGAGGAGGACGCGTGAAAGGCCAAAGAGGACGGAAAGAAAGGGGCGGAGGG
>NW_006263452.1:513421-513708 GCF_000469605.1 Apis dorsata
GGATGGTTGGAGGCACGCACCGGTTGCATCGATGCATCCGTGCGTGCATATACGCGAAGGGAAACACGATGATGGTTGCGATGGTGGTGAAGCGAGGGCACACACCACCACATTGGTCGTTCGCGATATCACGGTGGTTGTTGCGAGCGTGCGAGTGTGGAGGATGGTGTTGGCGATATCGGCGCGGCGTGCAACAGCGACGACGCTGGCGGTGCTCGTGGTGGACGGGCACGGTCAGCTTATGGCGGGCGTATATAGCGGGTAGGTATATAGTAGTCGTTTCCGAG
>NW_006263452.1:513714-514739 GCF_000469605.1 Apis dorsata
TCTGGCCGCCGGTATCCTCGGAGCTCCGAGTAATGTGGACTCGAGCCATATTAGGACGGGTGCACCGTGCCGTTTCCTGCCAGTATCCGATGTTATCCGATGCATATTGAGAATCCGGCGACTGCCAATGTGGAGCGATCGAGTCAATATGATCCCACGTTAAACCCTATTCGGTCTTGGCGGCCCGCGCCCGCCCCTACATCCTTGGCAAATGTATTCCTTTNGTCGGGAGGGAACGAGAAAGCGCGCGCGCGCATACGTACTGAAACCTGGCCCTAATTCGCCGATAACATTCATAAAATCGGTTTATCAAGACCGTATTGTCTTTCGCGGCGAAAGGGATTTTTCTCTTCCTTCCTTTCTTTAACGGGTCCAAGAGGGGATAAATCGTACAAAGGGTGGAGGATCCGTGAGGAATGATTATTGTGCCCGTGCCGCTGCTACATAGGAATAAATCGTGCGGATCGATGCCTCGTTAACTCGAGGCAACTCGTTGAATTTGGATTTCGTTCGACTAACTTCGCAGAGCAACGGGTGAAAGAACCTCCGATTTCTCTACTTTCGATATTCCCCTCTTCTCCTCCTCCTCTTCCTCGTCCTTTTCATCGTCTAAAAAAATCCTAATTGGATGGATGGACGGATGGGAAAAAATTCTTAAAGAAAGATTCTCGCGAAAGATTTTTCGCTTTATTCCGTTAAAGGGGAATGGGGATGGAAATTATCGGAGCAGAACGCGGCCACGTTTCTGTCAACAATCATTTCGATCCCGTCGATCCGTTCGCGGCCGGGCTGCGAGTCAATTTACATTACACACACCCGATTCCATCTATCGATCTTACAATGTCTTCGAACCCGAAGTCCCATTCGTCAGCGCTGTCCGCGCGCTGATTATTCCCCGTACGTTTCTCCCTCCTCCTTTTTCTTTTCTCTTTCTCTTCTTTTCTTTTCTCCACCTCCCCAAAGCGGCCACTCGTGTGTATATATATATATATATATATACTCGAGCAGTGTGCGCGCACGCTGCA
>NW_006263452.1:515127-518894 GCF_000469605.1 Apis dorsata
TTCCCCGGCGATCCGATTGCTGTCGCGTGTCTCGATAATAAAGGGTAACGCGTGTCGTAATCGGGCCGATACGGGCGTGAAACGCGGCTGCGTGGATCTACGCGGTGGCCGCTACGCCTTGCCTCGCCGGCTTAACGCCGATCGGAAAAATTCCGAATAACGTTGTTGGACACGTCGCTCGAAACGCAATAAGCGCGAGCAGACACTGTCTCTCGATACGAGAATTTAAATAAATGTGAGCGGAACGGAGCAAAGAGTATGTTGCGTACGAGGTTCGAAATAAGGTTCTCCTTCAAAAAATTTTTGAAATTTTCTTCTTGGAGCGTAATATCTATAAAATAATGTTATTTCTTCTTTTTTTTTCGATGGTTGGATTTAGTAGAAATATGTCGAAAATATCTCTTTGATCGTGGATAGATTCTTTTATATAAATTTAAAAAAAATGGATGCGAGAAGATGAGTGTTTTCCGAATCTAGCATCGATTATTCGTCGCGTATAAGAATATTCCAATAATTCTAAAATCTATGATATATATATACAAGGTTTAAAGGTTTCGATTCGAAAACTAGATTGAAAATTAGATAAAATAGTGGAGGAAACTCGATTTCGAAATAGACAGCCAAGAAAATAAAAAAGAAAAAAAAAACAGAAGAAACGAACAAGAATTTGTGAGAGAACTTGTGTCTCCGTTTAAGTGATGCAATGAAAGAAGGGAGGAGGAGCTGTCAAAGCCTCCCCCACATGACGAGACCGATACACCGTGTCGGGAAGTCGACATATTTTAAAGAGGAGAGCCACGTTTGCTAATAAGATCGCGTTTTACGACACCTCGTTAGAGATGGAAAGATTTACAGGATAGTTCTGTATATATCCCCGACGAGGGAGGGGGGTGGTGACTCCTCTCGTCTCGTTTTTTCATTTTTTTTCTTTTCTTTTTCCTCGTCCAACGGCACGATACAGGGGTATGAAGTTTTATGAGAAAGAATGGCGAGCAAAAGAAGCAGAGAAAGAGAGAGAAAGAGAGAGAGTTGGACCAATATAGGAGAGCCACCGTACGAAAGGCTTTGTTCCTTCGACAATGAGCTGTCTGGCTGTGTGTCCTTCGGATATTAGACTCGTATATGCGTGCCGGCTTTCGCATGATGGAGCCGCGATATCGCCGACAAAACTTCGATGATCGATAGAATGCTGTCGGACGGGTTGTACGGATGTGCGAGGACGAGAAATTTTCGAAAAAAAAAAAGAAAAAGAAAGTCGTTTTTAAGGTAAGAAAAAAAAGTTCGCGAGAAAACGAATATCGCAAGACACGATTGTGAATAAGCATTCGATAAAACTTGCAAAATACGATTCTCGAAATCTGTCGAGATACTCATCACGGTTCACGAGATATTTTTCGAAATTTTCAAGGTTCTTTTCTTACCGCGAATCTCAGTAGTATCTTTTATCATCGATAAAAATCTCGATCTTGGATGGAATGAAAGAGCAATGGGAAACTTTCGAAACTTGCACGGTTTCTCTCCACTAATTACAGAAGATAGCGTTAGATAGATAAAGCGTGATAGAGAAATTTGAGGAATCCTGATATTTATGCGCGACGGGAATACTTTCTCCGAATCCGATAATTTTACACATAATTCTCGCACGCCTTTTTTACACGGCTTTCGAAAAGTTTCCTTGTTTCCTGGCCGAGGCGAGATTCCTGCGCAGAAATATACGCCCGTTCCCCCGTGGTTTCCACGAATCAACCTCGTGTTGGCGAATGTATATTTATTTTTTTCCTCTCCTTTCCCTCCCCCCTCCCTTTTTTTTTTTTTAAATTTAAAAAGAAAGAAAATGGCCCTTCGCGTTGATGGAGCCAGATACATTATCGCGAGGAGGAGAGACAGCAGCAGGACTACAAAGTAAAGATAACAGGGGAGAAAAAGGAGAATGGGGAAAAAAGGGGGGCAAGGAACGAGCGAAGAGAACGAGGAGAAGAGAGAGAGAGAGAGTCGAGAGGGAGAAAGGAAAAAGGGGGCCAAGGAGGGAGCAAGAAGAAGAAGAAGAAGTAGAAGGAGGAGGGCGAAGGCGAAGGTAAACGAAAAGAGAGAAATAAAGAGAGGGGAGGGGGGCAGGATCGGGAGTCGCACGGAAAGCTTCGGTTTGGCGTGCCTGGCGTGCTACGACGGAATTAGCGAGATGGTCGAACCGAGGCATCGGCATAAAAAGAGGCTGACTATGCAGAAGACACTTCATCCTGTAGCGGCGCGCTCGTCCAGCCCGACTTTCGGCCCCGGCCTGACAGACAGACTGCAATAGATAATATCTGGGAGAGACGTTCGCCTTCTCTCCGCTCCGACTCTCTCCACACTCCCGCCTCCCCGTGTATATACGCTTCTTCGTCGAGGTGCACACACGTCGAGGTCCGTGGCACGCACACACGCACGCACACATCCGTACGCGACGTGATCCTACACGGGGTCGAGGCAGAGTGTGCTCGCTCCGTTCGAGTCCGTGGAACCGTTGGATTGGTCCGTGTGCGAGGGAACCAAGCTAACGGCGTGCACTTATCGAGTTAGTTTTTTGTGTCAGCCGGTTATTAGATTATGATTAAACGATTCGAAGAGAGGACGAGGAAAGAGAGGAAGAGGAGAGGAGGAGAGCTAGTCGACGTTGGGCTAACACATAGGCGCGAACACAGTGTGGGCAGAACAAACGGGCATCGAAAAGGAGGAGCTAATTAAAATACAAATACCTTAACTGGCTCTAACCAAGGATTAGTTCCAGAGCTTTAGAGGGACGTCTTCCTCGTTACTGTCGAATCATCGGAAATCAAGCTGACGCTTCACGTTTCTCTCTTCTTCTCTCCTTCGCGATCATCCCTCCCCTCCCGTCTCGTTCCGTTAAATCGCGAATCGAATCGATACCCCGCGTTCCATTCTATATACGCGATAATCGGATTTCGAACGATTCGCGTGGCCGCGACGAAATCTATTCATCGGCCGCGATTGGCCGCGTTGGTTATGCGCCCTCCCTCCTCCCCTTTTCTCCAACTGATTAATTTTTCTTTCTTTCTTTTTTCCTTCCTTCTTTCTCCCCCTCTGAGTTCGACGAGTTTTGCGATACTTTTTTTTGGGAAGAGAGGAGAGGGGAGCCGCTCGTTTAGCAGCTCCTCCACAGCGCGAGAATGATTCACGCGGCGTGGTTGCGAATTTCAACGCGGATTCCGGACGAAGTTCGCTGGTAAATCACTCGTGAGCAAAAGGAGAGAGGAGCTTTTTCGCGTTTTTTCCATCGAAAATCGCGATGCGGGCGTCGAGACGACGGAAATGAATACTCACCCGGCCCCTCCAAACCCTCTCCTCCTCCTCCTCCTCCTCGCGGGAATCCTCCCGCCTACTCGATTACGTACCTGAAAAAAGACAAAAAAAAAAAGAACGCTCGATCAATTTCGAATTTTCTCCCTTAGCTCCCTAACTCTTGGCGAAGAAGTTAATCGGGTCGTGGTGGTGTTTCCAACCTTCTCCTCCTCCTCCTTCTCTTCGTCGATACTACTACGTTCTCCACTACCCTGACAACTTATAAATTTACACCAGCGGCGTTACGGGGAGGGAGGAGGAGGCCGTGGGGCAAAAAAGCGCGACGAGGGCAGAAGGATCGGCGCTACTTAAAACGGCGGGATCGTCGCCTTAACGAACCGTTGTCGAACACGCAGAAATAGCTTCATAGTTCCGTGGAACCGTTTTTGCCGTTGCGAGCGTTCTTGCGAGGGGCGAGGGAAGAGGGG
>NW_006263452.1:519082-520774 GCF_000469605.1 Apis dorsata
GCCGAGGCAAAAACTCGACTCCGGGCCGAGACGCGGCCGCGGAAAATCCTTCGCTAACTAACTTCGAGCGGGCGACTGCGGCGACAAGCCGCTTTCACTTCGGATGCCGCATGGATGCCGGCGGGATCAACCTGGGAGACGTTTTACTCGAGTTAGATGGGGAATAGGAAGGGGGGAGGGNNNNGAGGAGGAGGAGGGGAGATCTGTCGAGGGGACAGGGAGAGAGAGAGGGAACGGTTCAATCGTTCGGAGCGATGATGATCGTTCTCTTTGTTCAGGAGGTTTCGAGTTGGAGGTGAAACGTTGTTACAAATTTTAGAGGTAATTTCGGAGAGATGGCACAGCTTCGAGGAATTTAATTATCGGGGAACGAATCGAATATTTGAATATATTTAAGCTTGAAAGTTAGAATTGGGAATTTTGAACGCGTTCCCTTTTTGAAGAAGTAAAGTGATTCTAAAATTTGGTGGGACTTAAAAAGGGTAAATTTTAATATTACGGCGAGAGAAAGGGGGGAAGAAGTTGATTTAGACGTATCGCGTGATAATGGAAAAATGAAGGGAGAGGCGAGAGGGGGATAAAAAAAAAAGACTTTTACCGGGATCGTTGGTTAAACGAAGGGAAGAAAGGTTTGGCCCTTGTTCGCTGTTTGACTGATTACAGGCGAGACTCGTTTAGGAGGTGCTAAAGCTTTAACCACACAGAGGAGCGAGATGACGTCGAACGGGGTGTCGAAATATACATAGATAGAACAAACGGGCCGAAAACCCGAAATATTTAACGAGGCTTGATAAATTCTTCGCTAATTAGTTGGCCAATCTCTTCGTAATAATCAGGCACTGAAAACTCGATCAACGAACTCGAAAATCACCTTCTCCTTTATATATCGTAAACACCAATCTTCAAACTACGAAACGAAACGAAGAAACATCGCCTTCGATACGAAACCGATAAACCCGCAATGAACCGTTATCCGTATAAAAATTTGCATTCGTAAAAGAAACGAGTATGCGCCTAAAACTAAACGATGAACGGTGGAAACGAGCATGGAAATGGAATGAAAATGAAATTGAATAGGAACGATTGAAAACGAGTCGATCGCCGCGCCCCAGTTCGAAACGGGCTGAACGAATCGGACAAATAACGTAATAAGCGCGTGGCAAGAAGCGACGAACCGCGAGAAGCATGAAAGTATCGGCGGATGGATGCTCGTCCGCGTGGAATTTCCAGCGTATGATCATCATCGGTATCTCTCGGTAGGATAAGCGAAGAAGGTTACCGCGGACAAAAAGAACACCGAACAGGGGGATACGGAGAGGCGAGAGGAAGGAAGAGGAGAGAGAGAGAGAGAAAGAGAGAGAGAGAGAGAGAGGGGCTCCAAAAAGAGCCGGGTCAGAGGATGAAGAACAACGGGGAGAAAGAGGCAGAGGAGGATGGAGTGGGAGGAAGAGGTGGAGACGGAAAGGCGACGGAAGGAAACTCGTTTCGCGAAAAGAGACAAAGGAGGGAAGGCGAGACAAGGAAGCTGAAGAAGTGGACGAAAGGAGGAGAGGGAGGAGGAATGGGGGAGAGGTGGTGGAACCGCGAAAACGAAGTACACGGGCAAACAGGCATCACAGAAAAGTGTACTGGATTTAACGAAACGGTGAACACGAGCGACGAAGCGGCTCTCTCTCTCTCTCTCTCTCTCTC
>NW_006263452.1:521010-524340 GCF_000469605.1 Apis dorsata
AGGAGAGACTCGTTCGTTCTTGCGGCCGCGCGCGAGAGCGCGTATGGCATGGCCGTATTTCAATTGCGGGAGAAAGCGAGAGGGTGGACGAGATGATGAAAGATGGAGGAAGAGAGAGAGAGAGAGAGAGAGAGAGCCGAAAGTCGAATACCGGTGAAGGCGAGTGTAAGACAAGACATTCTACTCGCGGTGGTGATAGTGAAAATACGCGTAGAAGTAAGGCATGAAGGAATCGACGATACGATTCGAAACGAGAGGAACGAGAATGAGAGAGAGAGAGAGAGAGAGAGAGAGAGAAAGAGAGAAAATCGGAGGAAAAGAGGAGAGAAAGGAACGACGAAGGAAAGGTGACGGGCAAGAAAAGATGGAGGAGAGGAAGAGAGGAGAGCCTTCAATGATGTTCATCCGCGTGTAGTGAATATCCGGCTCTCTCCGTTCGTGTGCCGGGAGTATAGAGACGCGCGCGCGATCCTGCGAGTTTCAGGCTTTGGCCGAGGTTGCATATACAAGGGGGAACACGGCCGCCACGGTGCGGTGCGCGCGTGTGTACGTACGTATATACGTATAGGTGGGGTGTACGAGAGGGATCGAGGGCCGTGGAGAGCTCGTGGAGGAGAGTGTGTTGGGTGTCGGGTCGTAGACCACAGCAGAGTCAGCTCTCCGAGCGCCCAACCGGTCGGGCAACTTTTTAACGAGCTGCGGTTCTCTTCTCCGCGAAGAGAAGGAAAGCCGAGACCCTGGCCTGAACCAGAGTTGAGCCATCCTCTCTCGCTTCGAAATGCATGCATGCATGCATGCATGTGCGCCATGTGATACCGAACGTGAACGAGCGACAGACGAGGAAAGGAAGCGACGAGGAGAGAGAGAGAGAGAGAGAAAGAGAGGGAGAGAGAGTAGCGCGAACGTAAGAGAGGAGAAGAAACGGAAAGAAAGGAGGAGGCAGCTCGAAAGAAGGAGCCACGATACCGCGGAGAAGAAGAGTGGAGAGCTAGAAAGAGAGAGAGAAAGAGCGAGAGAGAGAAGTAGGTGGAGAGACTCGTTCTTTGGCTCCGCCATGGGCATGCGGTTATAGGGTTAAACGGCCCAAACTCCGTTTCGAAGCAGCCCTTCTCCAACGGAGTCTCTCGTGGAATCGAACCGCGCGCGATTACCTCGCCTATTTACGGCGCTGCGCCGCCGACTCTCTTTCTTCCCCTTTTTCTCCTCTCCTCATGATCGAACTGTCGGCGTAACATAGGGCTTAACACCGTCGGAGAATACCTGCACGAGGCATCCAGTCGTTTCAACTGCTCGACCGTGAGCGGCCCTGTGTCCAGCCTTGGCTGCGTGCGCCAACGCACGATACCCTCCTGTGCTCCCTCTTCCTAATCCGCCACGGATTCTCTCCTTGTGTTCCTCCTGTCATCTCACTTACGATACCGATATCGTTGCGAGATTTCATTCTCGAACCCGTTCCACCGGGAAAATCCAGAAATCATCCAGAGAAAATCCAGGCTCCGCCTGGAACTATCGTTGGACTACCGTTCAATTCGAAACACGCGCTACACCACGTTCGCCCATTTCCATCGATCGCTCGGTGTATTCCTAGCGCCGTATTTTTATCGCCGTATCACGTATCGTTTTAAAGGAAAGGAGGAAAATGGCCGGGGATCGAGGTCTCGAATAATCGAGCAACGTGTTCCTCGTTAATCCTGCGAGATTCGCCGCGCTCCGAGTATTACCGCGTGAAGTATTAGACGCAATATGTGTACAAGCTGCAATTTCCCCTCCTCTCCCCTCCCCTTGAAGTATATCACCAGCATCGAATCGGGTAAGCGGTGTCGCTGTATCACTGTTATTACGGCTCGCTCCGGAAACCGCACTCCGAGAAACTGTATCCGCAATTTTTACACCCGTTCCGCCAACGTTTCTATTTACAATCCACCGGATTTACAAACCGGGTCGCATACCGCTTCTTCCCATTTCCTTTCCCAACCGTTTTCCTCCGTCCACGTACGATCTCATATCTCGCATCCATCTCGAATTATTACAAATCAATTCTCTATTATTACCTTGCGTTACGGGTGAAATATATCGGCTGGAAAATGGTATTATACGAAAGCAACGATTATCATAATTTCCCTACTTTGTGGGGACGCACGAACCCTCTTCGTATCCGTGTTTCATACAAAGTAAAGAAAAAAAATTTCTCGACGTACTTATTCCACCGTGGATCGTCCCCTACGTACGTTCGAATTTCGAGTCGCGAGCACAAAGACCAGAAGGGAAACCGTTCCGATCGTAAACCGTTCGAGTATCTCTCGAAGAGGGCAGAGCTAGAAAAATCGGACACGACCGGCTTCGGATCCCCCCCTACTCTCCCGGCCACGGGGATCGCAAAATCTCGAATCGAAGAGGCGATGCTCGGTGGCCGCAGAGCACAACCATTGTGCCCTTCTCCCCCTCCTCCCCCCGTTTCCCGAGACTTTATTGAATCAGCGTAAATCGACGTTGGAAGGGGCCTTCGCCTCGTCCGCGTAATGTCGGCATTACTCTTTCGCGGGATTCCGTACGGTTCGGAATTTAAAGACAAGCGAAGCGAAGCGAAGCCAAGCCAAGCCAAGTCGAGGCCGGATCCGAGGAAGTGGAGAAGAGAAGCCCCCTCTTCCTCCCCGTTTCGTTGCTCGGAGGCCACCTCGAAGCTTATACAGCCCCGGGCAAGAATGGTAGCCGTGGTTGAATCTGGCCGTGGCATCTCTCCCCCGATGTTGCCAGGGAGGGGGGGAATGTGCGCGAGTCGCGAAATCCTTGTGCCCTCGCGGAACCCCGTTCATTAACAAAGCCTTGCCTTATAGGATATATTCCGTCTATTTACGACAGTCACGAGCGAAACGGTCGGGATCGTTAGTCTCTCTCTCTCTCCTCTGCGGTAAATTTTTCACTTTTACCTTTAATTCGATTCGATCGAGAATACGAATCACGGACGAACTTTGGTCGAATATCGTCTAACGTCAGATCCTTCCTTCCAAAGAATCTCTGTAAAATTTACTTCGACTCGTATCGTATCGTATCGCGGATTCCAATTTATCTTCAATTATCTCTTCCTCGATTACGTATCGATAACCTTAGGATAACCAATAATACGATAACATATATAATTCGTAGAAGATTTAACACGAAATTTTCGAATGAAACGAAAATTTCATGCTCGTGAGTGAGAAAGAGGGAGGGATAAAGAAGTTTATACGGAGGAACGGAAGGCGGGGTATATTCGGTGGTGGCAACACGAAACCCTGCAGTAAACACGTGGATCGGCTGCTCGTTAAGCAGCCATGGATCGCCGATTCATTT